>NW_010526978.1:34880-79817 GCF_000687285.1 Phaethon lepturus
CGTGTTCAAAAAATATAGAAAGGTAGGAGGCTAGTGTAGTAAAGCCAATCCCAAATATTTACACCAAATCCACATGGGATACAGTGTGACTATATACTAAACTGCCATACAATACCCAGGTTAGACAATAGAGGTGTTGTATATGGAGGAAAGCATTCTAACATCAGTTCACAAAGACAATAAAAGCCTCCTTAACCTCAGGAAGTATAAGCCAGAGATATTACTAAAGCTTTTATGACAAAAAAATTAAATAGTCTGACAAAATAAACTACAAAACACTCTTCAGAGCAATACAAGATTATGAAAATAGAATGATGTATTCAGAAATACAGTCTGAACATTCAAAAACCATGATCCAAAGCTGTATTTAGAACAAAAACAGCTTGAGACTAATGTTATATTTATAATGTTTCAAAAAATCCACCAAAATCTGCTAGAAGAAAAAAAACCCAATTATTATTTCTAAGATTCAGAAAAAGGTCAAGAATGGATCAAGAGGTAAACATTCTACAAGAAATACTTAGAGGAATGTATTTTATCACTTGTTAAACAAAATTATTAAATCATTAAATTGAGGGGAACTTTAAAAATCATACAAAATACGGGTCAAGAATTTTATGATAAACACTTAAGTAACACCCTGGATAAAGTTAGCACATTAACTCTGGAATGACCATCGTGAACACGTTAAGGAGATACTGCATTCTGTGATTTTTCTGTTTTACATCACATTGCTACTTACACAAACTTTGAGGAATTAAACACTATGGGTTTTTTTAATATTAAAGTTCCTTCAGGCTCATGAATATAACCCTTGATTACAGATCTACCTTACATACCCACATAAATGAAGTTTTGCATTTAACGAACATTATTACCTTAAGTACTTTCCCTTCTTTGCTTAATCAAGGGAAAATGCTAGTAAAACTGAAATGCATAAGCATACCTCATTGACAAATCTATGGAAGAAACTAAGCAACAGTTTACAAAACCATTGTAGATGGGTCATTTCAAAGTCTTTCAAATTCACTTGAAGTCATAAATTGGCCTTTGGAAAAATGTTAGGGGTAACATGTAAGATCTGGCACACTTGTAAAGTAGGAGCCCTGTTAGAGAGTGACAGTTTTATTTTAATACATCCAAATAGCACATTAAACCTTAGAAATTTTCAGCCAAATATGTCATCCCGCTCTTTAGACCTATAATCTAAAGTTTAGTTGCATGGTCAGGAACAATTAAACAAATCAGGACCAATACATTTAATTTTCACATAGGAAATGTAGAAACCACACAATTTTTTCAAGAAATTTGTTTCCAGGAAAAAAGTCACTTTTGTTTTATTTTTATTCTTGGTGTCTTTGTTAGAGAACTTAAATAAGAGTCTTCTTGAATAATGACACCGTTACTCAGGCTTTTTCCCAGGACAGATTTCATTGTGAAGTACCTTCTATTAGCAACAGCAAAAGTAATTACACTACTGCAGCAGCACAGTTGCACAGTTTTTCTTAAAAAACAAAACAAACCTGTGATTTCCTTTAAAAGTGCCTGGTACAGAAGCTTAATTCTAAACAAGAAGAAACAACTGTTATTATTCTAGAAGGAATAGGACTAGGACTCACCTGTATTTCACATTTTGGGGAAGAATTTTGATGTACTGCATTTAAAGCATCACAAGCCTGCTGCAGTTGCTCTTGTAAATGACAAATCTTTTGATCTTTTCCAAGTAACTGATCCTGAAGAGAGGCACAGCTTCTCTGCAGTTGAATTTCACTTGTTTTTACAGTTTCAAAACATAAAGTCAATTCGTTATAAAGCTACGAGAGGGGAAAAGAGAAATAACAGGATTAAAAATAACTTCAATGCAGCTAGCCATATAAATACAGGAGGAGAGAATGTAAAATTTAAGTAAATTGCCTACAGAGATCACCCTCTCTTTTTTATATTTAGACAGTTCTTTCACACTTCTTGTCCTCTGCCTCCTGTCATGCTCTATGTATTTGAAAATAGTGATTGTAACAATCACTGAAATTTTTACGTTTGAAAGAAGTTTTTCCAGAAAAATACAACTTACATTAGAATGTTATCAGTTTCAGTTGCTTCTTATGAACAGAAATGGACAACTAAAAATCAGGATTTATTTTACTACTTGAGCAGATTATATAAAATATAGAGAATACAAAAAAAAAAAACCCAAAAAAATCACCTTATTGAGAAGAGGTAAAAAATTGAAACATCTCTCCTGGGAATGAAATTAAAGGGGCAATACCAAGTACCATCCTTGTCTTTTACAGACTAGTTTTATCTTTTAAAGCTAACATTTTTAATATAGCTTAGATAGCAATACAGTGAATCCACTAATGCCTATTGCATTTTGTATTAATTGTAAAATTACTGTTTAAATAATTATTTTATGGGAATTTTTTGACATTAACTATAAAACCCAGAGATGATATTAGAAGTTTTTATCCCTGGCTGTTGCTGAAACCAGGATATTGTATATATTCTGCAACCGCTTTAGAAGACATCCCACACAGACTAAGAATTTCTAGAACTACACCTAACTAGTAGTAGATGCCACCTAACTGACAAAAAACTTATTTTTCAAGAATAAGAGAACTTAACAACCACCCCATCCATCCATTTTTATCCTTCTTTTTCAATATAAACATATGAAAACTGTTTAAAACAATATCAGCTTTTTATTTTAAAAACATAAAAACCCGTTTGAAAAATAAACCCGTAGTTAAATAAACAACAGTATAGATTCTGAAGGAAATACATGACTCTACAGCTTTACAACCTAAGCATACATTCCTCTCCCTCTCCATTTCAGCCCTTCATTCCTTTGATTGTCCTTTTTCTCAAAATAAACAATATTCCCTCCAACTATTTATTCTACCATAAAATAAACTGGAGAAGGTATGTACTTCTACAGCTGACAGTTTTCTTTGGAAAATCCATTTCTGCCATTCCATCCAAAAGAAACTAATCAAATATAAAAATCAGAATTTCCAAATCTGTCAATAATGTTTGTAAGTACAAGGAACTGATATAAGTCATTTTACTTGTACAAACATTATTCTATTCTTCACCTTACCCTTTGTTTTGTCAGCTTTACTTAAACGATACACTTCTTTCTCCCTTTCATGTACTTACATCACTTAGAAGTTAAAGCCTTGAAAAACAATCAGAACTTTTAGATTTGGAAACAGTCTACCTAACACTTTGTGAGAAATTTAGAAACAATATCATCCCTTCGTTTCCTTTTTCCTGTCATTTTCTATTCCCCTGGGCTCTCAAAGCCCACTTAGGACAAACCACTTCTTGCCTATTTCCAAACCAGATCAGAGATCATGTCTCTCAGGCCAAATTAATTCAAAGTCTAGAGAGACTGATATTTCAAAAGAAACTGAAATTTTTGTGCCTACTGAATGTTTCTTGCATAGTTAAGAAAGCTTACCTCATCTCTAGAAATGCAAGTTCAAGAATAGCGAGTTTCTTATGGAAATCAGTAAGTATCTCACCGGAAAATAAACAGTTCATTTATCAAAAACATGCATTTTTAGATAATGTCCTTCCAAACAAACAGAACACCCAGACACAGTTACTTCGAGCTATAACTATAGAAGCTCATTAGCTAGATCATACCGGTATGACAATTTGCTGGTTTTGTAACTAGCAGCACTTAAGTGGTCGTAATTATAGTATCTGAACAGTAACATCCTAGTAAGATGAATGGAGAACATCAAAAATATGATGCTTTTTTCTAGCTGGCAGCCACATCCCCTAGCGTAGTTAATGGGTATTTTTGGTAGTCAGTATTTGTCAGGACAAGACGAATAGTATGTCTTTTACTTGCATAAACTTTTCCAAACTTCCCTGCTTGGAAAACAGCAATAAGAAAAACACATGTACTTCAACTATAAAATTAGCAAAAAGCTATGTGTAAAAAACACATTCACAACATTCACCTTTTAACACTGAGGTTTATACGTGTTTTTAAACAGCACCAATGTACTAATTTATAAGACTCAGATTTTTTTTTTTTTTTTAAGGTATTTAACATCAGGACATTTCAAAATTAAAATTGTCTGTATGAAAAGAAATAGTTTTATCTACTGTCCACAGATAACTGGAACAGCTTCCAAATTTTCATTTGGCTTCCTATCTTTTCATTTATGGCCATGCACCGTTTTGTGGGTTAAATACATGCTTGATGTCTATATGGGATTATTTTGGGATTTTCTGCTCATTTCTGACCCTGTTTTAGAACAGGCACCATATTTAATCACACTGCAGTAAGGACATTCCAGAACATACAGAATTGCACAATGCTGTGCAACAGGTCTACCATTAATAAAGATACAGAAAGTCAAGCGTCGAGACATAAGACGTAAAATGGAGATCAGAGGACTAAAGATGGAATGTTGAGTAGAAAATCCAAAAGGAAAATATTAAAATAATTCTTTATATATTTTATGACATTTGGTAGTTGGAAAAATAAAAGGCAACAGCCAGTGACACAAGACTGTGCTCTGCAAAAACTGTTGCACTGACTGCATTTTGAGATTTTCTTTCTAATGCCTTGGAGCTGTCCCTTGTCTGACAGGCAACATAGAATGTTACAGGTGAAGGTAGTTAAAAACAAAAAAGTTTAAAAGTTTCTGAAATCAGTACATTGTAATAAATTTAGTCTATATGACACAAGAGCATTATTTATCAGTCAGAAAGGAAAAGCAACTTATCTGAATTAGAAAAAATAAAGTATACCATATTTCTCAGCTACCCTAACAATTTCCTACATTTATTTAACCGATTTTATCAGAAACTACTTTTTGCTAGATCTTTGAAGAGTTACTTAATACAGAAAACTTCATTAGAACAATAGGTGTGTTTAATGTCATCAAGTAACCTAAAAATGCCAGACCAAAGCTAGGACTTCCAGAAGAACCAAAAGATGTGACTCTAAAGCCTGCCCACATGTGACAGAAAATATATAACAGCCTGATAATGGTGGGGTGAGGTAAAGTACTGACATACATTAAATATGTGTGATGGCAAAATTCAGTTAGGTCACTCCAAGGAAAGCTGAGGAATTCCAACAAAACCTAGTAAAACTAAATAATTAATCCATGCTCTCTGTGGTATTGTATCTTAGCCAGAATCATAGTGAAACCAGAAAAAAACAATGCACAGTGAAACAGTTGACACATATGACCAAGACTAACATTATACAAGTGTGCAGGATTTATTTTAAACTAGGTTTAGACTCGTGTGTACTGAATGCCAATTAACAGCTGGGACACATTTTCCAGTTCCAAAATAATTTCCAGTTCCATAATCCAAAAGGCATTTAGTTAATGCTCTCATAGACTTTTCCATGTTATCACCAAAGCACAGAAAGCGGGGACATCCACGAGTTTTCCTTCAAAAGTATACTCCTGTGAGGAACTAACACTAAGGTGTGTTAAATTAAAATGCAACAGCAGACAATTATCTACACTGGGTGTAAAACAGATATTCTTCTACATTAATTGTTTCATCTAAATACTCACACCCTAAAAAACAGTGTATTGCAGAGACCTGAGCAAATGAGCCTGAACATACAGTAATAGTGAACATACAGTAACGACACAAATGAAAAACAGTTTAAGTTACGACACAATAAAACTATAATGGAAACTATTACAGCACCATCGCAGAAATTGTGTTACAAGATCATGCTGTTTATGAGAATTTGAAAACAACAAGGGCAGAAATCAGCTGGAGAAGCTCTACAGTGAAACTGAAGAGGCACTCCAGACAGACTATACAGACCACGTTCATGGTGTTTAGTTTTAAAATGGAAAAGCAGAGGTAGAGTGATTTTTTAAGATGAGAGACCACGAAGCTTACCTACAATACAAGGGAAAAATGTCAGACACAAGTGAGAGAAGAAAAATGAAAAAAAGTACAGAATGGACGTAAGTAACATCAGAAAACATTCAAGCACGAATCACTAGTATAAGCTACAAGAAGTCATCCTTTTCTCAGCTTTATGGTACTACATAATTGCAAATGCTCTGGTTGTTTTGGAAACCATAGAAAATTGATAACTTTACTAATATACATTCTCAAAAATAACAGAAGAAAACATAAAAGAAAAGGACATTTCAGTCTTTTTGATCAGTGTTTTTACTGCAAAAATTCAAACTGATGAGTCTATTTCCTTCAATGAATCCAGTATTTCCTGTTTCATAACTGACTTCCCCACCAGCATTAATGTAGCTTTCCAGTGTTCATCCATCTAATCAGTTTTGTGCATCTCCTTGTGTTGATATGGATAACTGTGGAGTTTGTGAACTCCTTTTTTGAATATATAAAAATTTTGACACACTTCTCTCAGAAAGACGGTGTTTATCAGCACTAACTTCTCTGTGAAATGCTACCAAAACCTATTTACATTTCTTCTCTCTATATAGTGTACTGTCAGAGAACATTCAGCAGGCTTGTGAAGAATACCAGTCCTAGTTAAAACAAAAAAATATTAATAACTCATACTGCAAAGGTTATTGTTTAAAATCCTCCATTGTAGGATCAATCTGATTAAATTCAGATATATTTAAATCTTATAATTCTAACTCAGATCAAAAATGACATTTCTTACAAACATATTTAAGTAAGCTTAGTCTTAAGATTTTTCTTCCTTTCTTGATGTACAGCTCCCCTTGCATTGCCTCACCAGTTTACGTAATTTCTTTCATCTATTGCTCTCACATTGTAAAAAAATACATCATTGTTGCCAGAAACATTAAGACAATGGTTTGCAAACATTAGTGACAGATTTAGAATTATAAATTATTTAATTTTTTTCCCCCAAAATACTTAAGCATTCTGCAGATAACAATCTACATTATGCACAGGAACTATAGCACACTGAGTATCAGTACAGGGTTTTTCAAGCATGAAAATCATCGCCAGCAAGTGCAGAGTTTAACATCACCCTGAGAGAACCAGTCTACTCAGGATTTCTTCAACTTTAACCTATGGGCACATCTGATGCCAAATCCACTTGTTAATATGTGACCAACTGTATTGCTGTTTGGTATGCAAGACTAACCTAATTAACACACTACCCAAAAATAGAAAACAGTATCAGAGCTTGAACTAAAGTATGAGATAATATTTATTAAAGATACAAATTTCTCACACCTTTCACAGACAGAGTGGACTAAAAAAATGGTGATGCACTTATTACTGATGTGGACTTCAGTATATTTCACTGGATAGTTAGTCTCTTTCATGTCTTATGATGTGTGAAAGAACTTAGGTTTTCATTCCAATTTGAGGGAGAACCTGCATTGTTACTAACATTTACACATCTATATGATTTTAGTTCTCATTTTGTGAATTTAATGCTGCTTACATAAAAATAAACACATATGGTTTTTAACAATGTTTAAAGGTTGCTGCAGTCACAAAAAGGATTGGAAGTGGTAAATTTTAACCTTAGGCTGACAAAGCCAGTAACTTGACATTCTGATTACAATTTCTCAGGCT
Organism: Phaethon lepturus; assembly: GCF_000687285.1. Classification (NCBI taxonomy): domain Eukaryota; kingdom Metazoa; phylum Chordata; class Aves; order Phaethontiformes; family Phaethontidae; genus Phaethon; species Phaethon lepturus. The sequence continues at coordinate 42,420 of NW_010526978.1, forward strand.
TGAAGGAAAGCAAACTATCTTCTCACACTGACACCATCATAATGACTAGGAAAGGCAACTGCAGAATTAACCACAACACCTGAACATGTATCTGACATTATCCTATTTTTATACACTTTCTGGTGCACTTGATGCAGACTTCTGCCATGCCTCATAATAGAAAACTCTTACTGTGTTTTCTAATTATGCCAAAAATCTAACTATTGAGCAATGCTTTTCTTCATGACAGACATGAACTGTACCACTAACCACAGTATTCTCTATTTCTTGTTCCAGGAGCTGAGTTCCAGGACACGAATTACAATTTCCTATTTAATGACAAATAACAGTATTTCCACTTCACTAAAAGGGCCTTCCACTAAGAGATTTTTCATCAGTATGATTAACAAGGAACCTAAAGGCCACATCAGATCAAGGGAAAGTACTGCATTATAAAAACAAAGGCCCTAAATTGTAAATTTCAGAAAACTGTGATAAGCTGGCTAAGGAGTTCAGAATCTCTTCTTGTCTTATTATCCCGAGTATTGATTGAAGTCTTTCCACCTTGAAATTGTTGGTGAGGACAAATCTATTGAGTTTCATTAAATCCAGCACAGGAATGAAGTCCCCAGAGCATTTGGGACCACTATAACAGATGCTATACATTTTACAAAAACATTCCCTATCCTTGAGAATGAGAACTACAGCTGCAATATGAAATAGATATCAATTTGTTTCCAAAAATGCTCTAACGTAAAGGAGTTATTGTAGAACAGAGCACCACTAAAATTTGTACTTAAAGGAAAAAAAGTTAGCAGTATGTCAAGTCAATGCAACTTGATAAAACAGATTATGCATCTTCACGTGTGCATGCTGCCCAATACTGCTAGACATGGAAGAGAATTTGTGGTCCTCAGTGGATTTACACATAATCCAGTGCAAGTTCATGACCTTGATCTGGTTTATCAGAAATGTTTTTTCTTTTACACAAGTCTACTGTTTCATACTACACATTAACATCAGCAGAGAGTGGTTCTTCCTAAATGGTAGACTGTTAAGATGAGCTTGGAATATGTGAGCCAACCACATTGCCTGAGCTATAGCTTGTACTGCCTATCTGACCACTAGCAGAGAGGTCATTGATCTTGCTGTAAGGGACAATATATCATAGGATGTACACACTGATAGGCTGAATGCCATTTGGAGCAGTAGGAAAATATTCCTTTGTGAATATGTCTATGGAATAGCTGACACATCCTTATCTAGCTGGTGCAGCCTGCATATTATTAATGCATGGAAAACAAACACAACACACTTTTGTCTGCAATAGTTTGCCTTTCTCATTCAAGGGAAAAATAGTCATTTGTATTCTTTTTACAGATGCTGAGCTTTCCAAAGGCCTGCTGTGACTTCAGTAGGACTGTGTACCTTGATTTGGAAAACGCATGTTACTTTGAAGTGATTACAGTTGGGCATTTTATACAGTTCTTCTAATGAGAAGTATAGAACGGGATTGTCATGATACAGGAACTCCTTTTTCTCCTCCAAAGTTATCTCAACTCAATTTACCACAAACATTATTAGATCTATTCCACTCTGACTTAGGGAACTTAACTTCTTTTTTATCCTTTTTTAAAATGGATCATTTGTTTTTTAACATATTTTTATAAAAAAAGAACATTTTTTTCAGCTGCATTAGACATTTTGGTATTTTACAAAAAGACAGCTTATCAGTTCCACAATAGTAATTAGTCAGAATATTTAAGTTGGCTTTTGCTGGTTTAACAGGCAAACCTTACTCCTCCATGTTGGAAAAATATTGAATTAACACCGCCAGACCAGCAAATTTTAGGGTCATCTATGAGGTGAAGTATTTGGCAGCTATCAAAAAAAAGGGTTTATTTTCAAAACCACACTCTTCTTGTTCTTGTTGTATGATCAGCTAAGCAGAAGTCTCAAGTCCTGCTAAGACAGACCAAGAACTGTGAACCAGCTTTCTGAAGCAATCCTGAAATTTGACGGAAGCCCAGTTTATAAGCAGCTTGCTCCTATAGCTATATCAGTACACCCATCGATTTTCCATAATACGTAAGTAATAGGATGGGTTAAACTCTTTCCCAAATTAAAGTAAGTAATACAGGAAAAATCACTATTATGCAAGGTAGAGAGACCTTTATAAAGAGTTTCATCATGCTTTAAAAGACTCATGAAAACCCAGTTTTAGTTTCTTTCATATGTTGTAGAACTAGTCTGGAATAGTATTGTGTTTGGGGGTTTTTTTAGTGACTCAAAGGATCGATTTAACACCTACAGAACCACTGACTGGAGACTGAAAAACAAAAGAAATAGCCACTCCTGATACCTACATTCTGGTTTTGTTTTTTTTAAAAAATGATATAATTTACTTTGTCTTGCCCCAGATAGGTAGAACTCCTCCTGCCGTGGACAGGTTCTGAACAACTTTGATGGAAGTCTACTTGTACCTTGCCTGGGCTACTATTGTAGTGAATAAAAGACTTAATGTCTGTTGTCACTGTCAATGATAAACTTGCGCAGAGTTAAGTACACAAGAATTGGCTAGGCACTATGTGCTATAAAATGTTAACCAAACACATCTTTAGAAACTCAGTACTGATTCTGGCTTGACTTAGGCCCAGATTCACAATTTTATCACAAACTGCATGCTCTAAGATGATAAAGAGAAACACCTATTTTTGAAAGATCACAGACAGTACACAATTTGCAAAAACAGTTCTAAGATTGCTAGAAGGTATGTTAAAGTTGTATTCCTCCTTGTCTTCTTCCTTCTCAATGTTTCTAAAAAGGAAGGAAATTTATTTTCTGTATTTCTTACAGACTGAAAAAAAAATCCATATAATTTGTTACACTCAAAAGGAGAAGTTCTGAGTAGTGCAGCTCTTCAGGGTTAGCGTTTTCCCTGGCATTCATAAAAAATACAAATCTGTTCTGTAAATGTAAATGTAGGGGATTTTTTTTAATTCATATCCATTTAAAAAACTATTATGGCAAAAATTGTTCCAGTTAATTTTGATAGAGCGGGTTTGTTTGAGATTCACACAAATAACACTATTTACAAGTGAAATTAATTTATTGTCTTAAATTATCAAAAACACATGGGAGAATTTAATAATTGAAAGCTCCAGGAAAGGAAGAAGAAGAAAAACATATATAACACAAAGTTTCATAAAGAAATTTACATGGTTGGCAATTCACTACTACTTTTCTTCAAGTGCAACTAACGCTCATCAATTCAATGTAAGCAAGGGGCCATATATGGTGGGATGTAATTAGGCCACTAAACTCCGTTACTCTGTCAACGATATTTTGGTAACTATAAAGATCCAGAGATCTAAAGAATGAAACACTACACAGTGCTTTGATTAGTCTGTCCATTGATATTGTAGAGATGGATATTAAAATGAACCTTGTGATCATAAAGCAGAATGACATACTTTTTGATATGATGTTGTTTCAGCTGTGTGAGCATCTTCTTGGTCTTTCAGTACTTTCTGTGTATCAGTGTTGAGAGCCTGAAGCTGCTTTATGAGCTCAGCCTGCTGTGCTGCATGTTCAATGTTTTGTCTGTAAAGATTCTGCAGCTCCTGTAACTCCTTCCTGTGCAAAACAAGCAATAAAGAGAAATTAAGAAAAAGAAAAACAATGACCTCCACCATTAAACAATTGTGTTCAAATAATTTTGTTGTATATAATGAGCTTGCTATTTTCATTGATTTTTCTGTCAATTGCCTTATAAACCCTAGAAGTTACATGTAAAATATTTACCACATACTTTTGTGAAATATCTACAAAACAGTTAAGTTTCAAAATGGAATGCCTTTCAATTTCCCTCTAATGCTCTAACTGTTCTAAAATAAATGGATTTTTCCTACTGCTTTCAACACTTTCTAATCAATATTCAGTTAACTCTTTAGCAGTAAGTGTCAAAATGTAAAATATTTAGAATACATAGTCTGTAAAATAAGTTTAATTTTTTTTTTTAATCTAGAACTATCAGAAAAAAGATAAAAGTTTTCTTAACTTGCAGAATATGTGTAAAACAAGTGTCTTTTCTGTAATGCATCTACTCCCTAGACACATGAAGCATGGTTTCTGATAAATTAGTTTTTGTTTGCAGGTACAGCATAAGCAAAGTAACAACCAAGTAACAACCATAAGCAAAGTAAGTAAACTTTGGTGTGTATTATTTAACATAACAATAACAATTTCTATTGTTATGTTAAATAATACACACCTATAAACACAATAATAGGAATCGTGTTGTAATGCAACCATAGGATAGATCCTGTATAATCAGTCTGCTTGAGAATTTTACTGTACTGCTGATAGACTTTATAAATTAAGGTGGAAATGAAGATCAGTAACTTTCACATATTCTAAACCATGATTAAAAACTTGGAATATTTTCTGTAACGTATGTTAAAAGTTCAGATGACTCCATTAATCCTTTTTTATGTATTTTCTACTTAATTCCCTGTTTCATTCACATGCACATTTCATACTAGTATTACATACAGATACTGAAATAAGTTTATCACTCCAACTAATTTTCTTCCTCAAAGAATTATTTTCTCGGTGACATCCAACACGTATTCAACTTCTCTATGTCTAGAATTATCATTAACAACAAGAGTTATCATTACATTTTTATAACACTGCTGGAGATGTCCAGTCAAAGATTAGCATACAAAAGGTAAGCAGTAAGACCAACTTCATTGTGTTTTCCTGAGAAACAACAGAATGACAAAGAAACCATTTCAAGGGAACTTTCCAAAAAGCATTTCTTAATACCTGTGTCACTACTTAACACATTGATCATTCACTAAAGGTACAATATCTGAATAATTATGTAAAAAATTAAGTTACATGTACCACAAAAGCACAGTCACGACAACTTCATATTGTTAAAAAAAACACTGTTTAAAAAGCCTGTAAACAGGCCAATACAGGAGAACACTTAAGGACATGCTTACTAACGGTATTTAAGTCCTAATGTTCTCAATGAGATGTAAAGTAGCTCCTCAAAATTAAAAACAGTAGAGGTGCATTAAGGACTCTTTATGTTACAAAACCAAAGTACAACTGCAGTATGTACTTCATATGTACTAAATTAATTCTGTTCACAAGCACAGCAGCAGAAATAAGGACACAGTGATATATTAGCACTTTCCAACACTCTGTACAACAGGCTTCCAAACACGCACTTGTTTCATTTCCCTGACTGTGAGTATATACCAGAAAATGACACATCTTTGCACTGCAGTTAAAACACAGATTATATTAATTTTGCACAGGTTCTCCAGACAGATTTTTGTTTTGTTGTGGAAGGAAGAAACATGGCAGGATTCAAACCCATTGAATCCTCAGATACTGTTGGAAGTGTTGGTAGTAACTGTTGCCAAGTCCACTCTGCTATATCGCCGCTCTTTAAGTTGTACGCAGACATCAGTGTAGTTATCTGTGTTTGTCACCCGAGAATGCACAGTATTTTGTGTTCTCTAATGGTCTGCTCACAACATATATTAAGATCAATGGGAATCTTTTCTGTTGACTCTATCAGGCTTTAAGTCATACCCTAAAGGGGAGGGGACTGCAGCGGGGTGAGATAAACCTTGCAGACACCCAAAAACTGCAGCACAGTCTGAACATGTTAACATGTTTGCTCTTGTTAAACTCAAGGATTTTTCAATATAAGGAAACTCAGTCAAGTTCCATTATGCCACATTTTAAAAATCAAACCTTATTTCTTCATATATGTAACCTAACTTTTTTTTTAGTAAGAAGTTTTACAAAGGGAAATAGTTGCAATCTGAAAAATTCTTGAGACACAGCAATACACAAACACTGTATTTAACTTGCAGTGGTACATTACAACTGCTTTTATCTTCTTTAGTGCATGAGGTACTATTTTTACATTTTAAATCCACAAGGGGAACATCCTTTTATTTCATTTTTACACAGGAAGGAGGAAATGATGCTCACTCTTACCAGGAATTATTCAGCATCAATGGTGCAATACAAATAAATTCACAGAATGAAGCATCTTTGATAACACACAGGCCAACTTGGCAAGGGAAGCTTTAAACTAGGAATGATGGGGGACAGAGATGTTGACCACGTAACAAGTTAGGGAGGTGTTGCCTGGGCTGGCAAGCAAAGGGCACAGGCTGGTGTGGACAGGAAAGACCTTGTGATGAAAAACACAAGGCTCAAGGAGGACCACTTCAAGCATATGCACATAAAAAATGGAGCACTGACAGGACATCAGTATGGGGGAGGCTCTTAAGAGTCTTCCTGGAAAAAAAGCGCAACTGGGTGCCCGAAAGAAGTTGCTGTTCAAATGCACACAGCATGTCCCCCTGGAGGATGACAAGAGGAATTACAGATCTGTCTGCAGGTGCAGGGCTCCTTGGGATCATGGAGACAAGGTGGGATAACTCACAGATCTGGAGTGCTCTACACATGGATACAGGCTCTTTAGGAAGGACAGGCCAGAATGGCAAGAAGTTGCCATTTATGTGGAACACTAGTGTAAATGGATGGAGCTCTGCCTTGAGATGGTCAACGAGCCAGCTGAGAGAGTATGAGTCCAGTGTGGGCAGACCAATGCAGATGACGTGGTGGATCCCTGCTGATCTTTCCTCATCAGGAAGAAGAATGAAGTAGTCTTAAGAGAAATGGAAGACGACAGATGTTTGCAGGTCCTTGTCTTCATGGGGGACTTGAATCACTCCACTATATGCTGGAGGGGCAACACAGCAGGGCACAAGCAATTGAGGAGGCTTCTGGAGAGCTTTGATGATAAATTCTTGTCACGAGTAATCAACAGGTCAATGAGGGGAGACACATTGCTGGACCTCATGCTTACAACCAAGGAAAAACTGGTCAGGGATGTAAAGGTCAGGGGCAGCCTTGTCTGCAGCAACTTTGAAATGATGGAAGTTCAGGAACCTCAGAGGAGGGACAAAAGCAAAAAGCAGAATCATAACCCTGGAATTCAGGAGAGCAGACTTGGGCATTTTCAGGGACCTACTTGAAAGAATCCAGTTAAATATCAGCCTGGAGAGAAGAAGGGTCCATGAAAGCTTGTTGATTTTCAAGAATCACTTCCTCCAAGATCAACAATGATTGAAGTCAAGCAAAGACAGCAGGAGGCTTGCATGGACAGACAAGGACCTCCCTTGACTAAACTCAAATGTAAAAGGAAGGATACAAGATGTAGAAGCAGGGAGAGGAGACCAGAAGGAATCTAGAGACATTGTCCAAGCGTGCGGGGATGAGGTGAGGAAAGCCAAAATCTGTGTGGAATTGAATATGGCGAGGGACACCAAGGACAACAAGAGGCTTCTGTGAGTACATCAGCAGCAAAATAAAGACAAGGAATAAGGTGGGCTCACTGCTGAGAACAGCAGGGTCTCTGGTAGCAAAGAATTTTAAAAAGGCCAAAGCACTCAACACCTCAATGCCATCTTCAACTCTGTCTTTAAACATAACACTTGCCTCCAGCAACCCCAGGTCCCTGTGACTCATAGTCTTAGTGGAGGAGGATCAGCTCAGGGAACATTTAAACAAACTCGACATACACATGCCCATGGCACTTGATGTGATGCACCTATGAGCGCTGAGAGAGGTTCAATAATGTTTGACAGGTTATGGAGGTTTCAGAGGACTGGAAGGAAGCATGTAATTTCTACCTTCAAGAAGAAGGATCTGGGAAACTAGAGTGGTCAGCCTCACCCTAATCCCTGGGAAGGTGATGGACCATATAAAGAACAAGAAGAGCATAGGGAGCAGTCATCATGAAGTTACAAAGGGGAAATGATGCTTAACCAACCTGACAGCCTTCTCTGAAGAGACGACTAGCTCAGTGTTGTTGTTGACTAGCTGCAGCGGATGTTGTTTATCTTGACTGTAATAAGGCTTTTGACACTGTCTCCCACAAAATGCTCATAAGACAGACTGTTGAGGTATCAGCTAGATAAGTGGACAGTAAGGTGCGCTTGAACCTGGCTAAACTATTGGGCTGAAAGAATTGTGATCAGCAGCACAAAGACCAGTTGAAGGCCAGGCACTAGTGGAGTAACCTAGTGGCTAACATTGGGGCCAATACTTTTTAATGTCTTAATGACCTAGACCATGGGACAGAGTGCACCACAACAAGTTTGCTGATGACACAAAATTGGGGAAGTGGTTGTTTCACCAGACATTGCTGCTGCCATTCAGAGGGACCTTGTCACGCTGGACAAATGGGCTGACAGGAACCTCATGAAGTTCAACAAAGTGAAGTGCAAATTACTTCCCCTAGAGAGGAATAATCCCATAGATTAGCACAGGCTGGGGGCTGACCAGCTGGAAAGCAGCTTGTTGGAAAATGCCCTGGGGATCCTGGTGGACACCAGGGTCACTATGAGTCACTAATGTGCCCTTGTGGCAAAGAAGGCCGATGACATCCTGAGCTGAAGTGAGAAAAGCACTGACAGGAGATGCAGGGAGGTGATCCTTCCTCTCTATTCAGAAGTGCTAAGTCACATCTGGGGGCTCTGTCCAGTTCTGGGCTCCGCGGTACAAAGAGAGATGTGGACATTCTGGAAAGAGTCCAGTGAAGGATCACGAAGGCGATGAAAGGATTGGAGCACCTGCCATACCTGGAGATGCTGAGAAAGCTGGGACTGTTCAGTCTGGAGAAGGGAAAGCTCAGGGGGATATTATCAACATGGATAAATACTCGATGGGAGGCTATAAAGGAGATACAGACTCTTGTCAGTGGTGCCCAGTCACAGGAAGAGAGGCAATGGTCACAAAAAACCCCACGTTAAATTCCACTTAAACGTAAGAAAAATGTTTTTGTCCCGTAAGAGTGGTCAAACACTGAAACAGACTACTCAGAGAGGCTGCAGTCTCCATTCTTGAACATGCTGGAACTCAACTGGACACCATCCTGGGCAGCCTGCTGCAGATGATACTGCACAACCAGAGGACTGGCCCTGATGGGGCAGTGGGACTAAACAATTTCCAGAGGTGTCTGCCAGCCTCAGCCACTCAGTGGTTCTGTGTGATTCTGTCACTAATTTGATTGCAGTGTATTCAAAGAGAGTATACAAAAATCAACCCCATGATAATCAGAAAAAGTTAAAAGATAAAAATGAATTTCTCATCAAAGTATCTATTATTATGCTTACTCAAATCCGCAAACTACTAAGTACTCTACAAAAGAGACACCTGCCAGTCACTGCAGCAGGATAAGGACGTCAAGTCCTAAGTAAAATGATACCCTCAGCTGAGCATGTAACAGAGGAAATAATAAAAAATTGCAAATTGTATGTAAAATAGGTAGTGAGTGGCATTTAAAATTTATGTGCCTATATACAAAACCATCTGTATGTACATAGAGACACACAGAATATATAAATATGTGGATGTGTACATGTATGCATGCAAGTAGGATTTTTGTATACAAATATAAAGATATATTGATAAAATGTTTCAACATACTGTATGCTCTAAGCAAACACAAACAAAAATTCAAGAAAAAAGTCACCATCAGCAACACTAATAAAAAAACCCAATATTCTCCCAGTTAAGCACCAAAATTGAAACACCTACTAGGTCTACTTTTTTCCCCACCATGCCATCCTCCCCATAAACAAACACACCATGATACATCGAGAGTATTTAACTACATTTAACATTGAGGTCACCAGATATTACTGAGAAAAAAACCAAACACCTCTCTATCTCTGATCTAACACCTCAAGAACAATACAATGGGAAACCAAGAAATTTATAGAAAGTGAGCTACACTCCTCAAGTCACAAGGACAAGCCTGGTATGAAAAAGGTCAGGTTTTTCTCAAGTCAAAATAGAAGAGCGTAACTAAATTCTTTTGGCCACTAAAGTAAGATGACAATAACCTTAAGAGATTTTGCTCTAAACATTGCAAGGCTAACACTACATGAAGACTTTACAAACTGCATCAAGACTCAAAGATTTGACAACTTGTCCTGCCAGTAGCAATACTTAAAATTCATACTATTGTTTAAGGTAGAGATACCTCTGCTGCTCATATCTGACAAGAGTGTGAACTGAAGTTTCCTCCTATCCTTAGAGGATAATATTAAATAAAATCTTTATGTCCTGCACATACCAACAGGTTAAAAGTAAACTGTGGCTTCCCAGAGATGTAAATGAAATGAGTAGCTACTGTCACTCCAGAAGCTATAAAACGGTGCTGCAAATAGAGTTAATGCTCATCACACCCACCACTTCAGGTGATGTTGTTGGCTTTGTTTTACCACTACAGTTTTGGTGCATACGCTGGGATTCTGAGCACCTCAGCTACTCCTGTTACCAAGGGAATATAAGCAGGTTTGGGGTAATTCAGGAAATCTCTAGATTCCATTACGTGTAGTTTAGAAATACAACACAGTGACAGGCATTATGAATTATGGCTTATCAGGGGAATGACATAGATACTATGAAATGGTTTACAACACACAGCAAAGAATAACCTGAAAATCCCAGAGCAGCAAAACAAGGGCTGAGTAGAAATCCAAATGCCTCATAATTTACAGCATGGAGGTGAACAGCAACAGCAGTAGGGGGAAGGGGCAAAATAAAAAACGGCAATTATTGTTACAAAAGAAAATTATCAGGTATAGATTTGGGCTAGAAAGTAATCAAAAGAACGAAGTCCTGGCACACACTGCCAGTAAAAACACAGGGGCAAAAAATTCTAATTCATTTTAGCATAGAGCTTACTATATTCACAAACAGTTTAATATTTCCTGGATACCTGTGACAGCAAGACTCAAGTCTCAGTGAATCAAGCAGACCTCTCCAGTTTGACACTCAGAGTTCCACCAGAGCTCTGTGCCAGTGAGACTCCGAGTGCTCAGCAGTAAACACAAAGCTCTACATCCTCATATTTTGCATATTTTTAAAACAGAAATTGCACAGATGCATTGGAGTTAATCTTCAGAAACAAACCACAAGATTTAACATTCTTTAAGAACATGAAAATGGAAAGCCTACCAAGGATTCTAAATAGATCTGGAAAATCTGTACTGAATGTGAACATGAAAAATATAACAAGGAAATGCATTTCATGGCTACTTCAGGAGTTTGAAATTAAACTCAGTGAGAACAAGAGTGCTTTGCAAAAATAAAGCCAGCAAAGAAAGGTGGTGGCTTCTTGAAGACATCTGCTGTGCAGGATGGATCCTGTAAGTACTGTCTGTTCACTGAGCTTAGAAAATTTATCTTTCACACCTCAAAGTATGTGACAGATTACTGACACTGGGTGGGATTTTCAAAAACACCTGCTATTCTGATGGACCAGAGTTAGACTGGAGTACTTCTTCAAAATTTTGGTCCCTGTTAATTTGCTGAAAAAAACCGCCCCTTAACAAAAAGTTTTTTTAGTGTCTACAGACATAGTTACTGTTAAATTGGAAAAAACTCTTGCTAACAAACTGACAGATATGCAGAACAGAGCAAGAAGTTATGACTGCACAAGAAACAGAGCACCAGACCAGTTTGTGCATGGACCTTCAGAGACTTCCTTTTCCCATTGATTTTAGCATCTACTGTAAAAATTTCAGACAGTATTACCAATGTGTCAGCTGGATCTGCCTATACTGTATATGAAAGAAGACACCAAATGAAGGAAGACAGTTTCCTTCCTTTCTTCTTCCAGAGCTTGTTTCTAGTAATTACAACTGTGGCCCTGGTCTGTTTTCAAAAAAGGGAAGAGTAGGAAAGGCAGGCAGGCAGCAGATAGGGAGAGAGACGGAACAGTGGGGAGAACAGAGAGGTTTGCAAATCAGATTGTCTTTTTCAGCTCCAAAAGTTTGAAATTGGCAATGGGAAACTGGAGATAGTACAGGAGAAGGGGTCTTATCCACACTATTTGTCAACGAGTTTTCTGACAGCACTAGATGAGAACTGAGCATTCAATGACACATTTTTATAAGACCAAGATTTAAACAAGGATAACTAAAACAAAAATTATCAGTTAAAAAAAAAGGAACAACCATATGCTTCAATCATGAAGTCAACACCGCTGTAAGATCTTGGCCTCGGAAGAAGAGAAGATATAAAGACTTTATTTTCTCCTCAGATTTTTTCCGTTAATTCTGGAGCTGTTACTTTCTTTACCTTAAGTAAAAGTTTGGCTTTTGTCTACATAGACTTTTATTATTTTGACTTTTTTTTCATTAAGAACAAACAGAAAAATAGTTTTATCTATGTACTGACACCTTGGAAAGTAAGGAGAAACTTCTGTATCCTGTTCTACAAAAATACAGAATATTTGAAATTCTTAGTTTGTGTTGCTAACTACTGAAACCGCTTGCTGCCTGAAACTGTGAGTTCTATATAAGACATTTAGTATAATCCTTCTTTTCCCTTAACAGAAATGTCAACAAGAAACTTGTAGCCAAAGGCAGTTCATTAAGAAAGATTAGCAGACATTGAATTACAATAATACTGATCAAATATATACTTATATAACATGTCAAGTATAACTCACATACTAGTGATATGGAAAAATATTATAATTCATCACAATACCATTTAAGTATCCAGGAAGGAAACCATTTGAGCACACAGAAAAACATATGACTTTTCCATAAATTTAGAAGGTTGGCTGTATGTAAAAAAATACAGAAAAAGACTTCAATCACTTCAAAATAAGTATGTTGTCCATCTTTTGTTACCTGAAGTTCAGACCTTATGTTCAAAAAAAGTATTTAAGTACATATTTAAATGAAAAGTCTGTAACAAATTCTAAGACATTGTTTTGCAGTGAACAGCATTAAGTTCAATGGTTTGGCCAACTCAGTCTGCAACATCCTAAACTGAAATTAACAAGCTTCATTACCTGACTTTAACAATTTATTCATGGCTGTTGCTAGTCCTCTCACACACATATATACTTCCGAGAATAATTTCAGAAAATAATAAAGCTTATTACTCCATTGATGAGTTTCACAAATTCCAGTCTTTGCCTCTTTCAATACCATTTCCCATTAAACTTGCCTATTTTTATCGACTTTTGAAAACCCAACCATTTTAGCTATGAAAATAACAAGATATCATTTTTCCTGTAAAGATTTCAACAAATACTAGGGTGACAATTTAGGTCAAAGGCATGAAAAATCATATTACTAGTTTTTTCCCAAAAAGACTTAGGTACTGACTCCTTACAGAAAAATTATTTCTGCTTGGAAAGCAAAGACTGTTTATACCAATTATTTCTGCATCCCAACTACATCTCTTCAGGCATAACCACAGTTTGAGGGAATATCGAAGGGAGTATTACTTGTCTAACGCAGGGGTGATAAACACTGCGTATGTCTCAAAGTAAGCAGTGAAAAATGCACAATTTCCTGACAATCCACTTAAAGTAACCAATTGTCTTTCACCATTACCTTAATTTTGAGGAATTCAGCAGTCTAGTCAATTTATATAATTCATTCCATTCTTCACTTCTTTTCCACGACTCAAATAATGCCACACTAATCTTACAGATTCAGTGTAAAGAAACGTTGTGTGAGACTTAAGATAAAGCTTAAATCACTGCACTTTAAACCTTTAGCACAGGCCTATGCAGACTTTTGCTGACTTGTCAGATTTGACTCTAATTAAAAAGTTAAAGTTAGGCTTAAAGTTTTCCTAAGTTTAGGGCATTTGGCCTCTCCAATTAAATGTTTATGTCACTAATCATTTGGTATTTTGTTAGGTTCAGTGGAGACTGGTAGTTCTCTGACCCAATGCTAATTACAAAAACGTAATTTTTGAAGTCCAACCCTACTTAAAAACAGATAACAATATACTAAGAGTCAAAATCTACTGGTATACTTCCAAAAGCTTTACATCTCGTGGAACAGAACGGTATGAAAATACACTGTTACACAAAAATACCTCTAATGCAAGATACTGCTTTTTAAGTGGAGCAGTAGTCTTTTCGAGAAGATTCAGAGTTAAAGGTAATGAAATCACAAAATACTTACTTAGTTCTGATCACATCACAATCCCTTTGGGAGAGTTCCTCCTGTTTCACAGCTACCTGAGATGACAAGTTACGGCATATACTGTGCAATTCTTTCATTTGTTCTCTTGCCTCTGCCAAATCAGTTTCCAAATTCTGCAAAGAAAGATAATGTGTGAAGAAAGAGTTAAAATCTACTATGTGTGTTATCTGTGTACACAGACATACAGAAGTGCACATACAAACATGCCTATATTTATTGTGGGCTAAGCAAATATGTATAGGTATATGTGCATGTGTGTGTACACAAAAAATGTGAAATACCAGGAAAAAAGGTCTATTTCAAATTTTAGGTGGCCACTTATTCTTTACTGTAGGAAGTTTTCCTTAATTCATTTGTTTGCTGCATGTGGAAGGGGAATCCTAAATCTAACACTTGCAAAGCAATAGTACACTAACTACTGATTAACCTTGTTTTCTGTGTAGAAATCAAACAGAAAAAACCTACTCCTAACAAAAAGCAGCTCTACATTCATTAAGTTCTCCAAAAATTGCAAAAAATTGCACACATGAACTAAGAATCATGGATACAGATTCACTTTTGAGACTGCTTGTTAAATCTGCTCTGATTTTGCCCTTCTAATTCAGTGCAAGGAATACTTTCTTCAGGAAAAAAAAGTAGCATACAAGAAAAGTTCCAGAAATGCTTGTAGAAAACAATGTAAACAAGCAATAGTTTACCTTTTTGTAGTTTGCCTAGAGTAAGCCTTACTATAGCAGTTAGTCAGCAAAGTGTGAAGGTATATCTGGGAAATACAGCAGCAAGGCAGCTTATTCAAGCAAGATTTCAATCTCTACATAGTGACCTTACTAGAGTTCTCTGGAGGTTTAGCAGCTTAGAAGAGTACTTCAATCTTTAAGAAGCTTCGTATGACTATTCTCCCAGAGTGTTTTGAGGCAAGAATGGGAACAGAAATATTACATCAATATCTAGAGCAGAGTTTCAGAGGGTGTTAATGGCCTTAGACCTGCTTTGGTATTATGCTACTCAGACACAATCACTTGTTCTCAGTAAGGCAAATATTCCAGGATTCATCAATAATTTTAAAAAAATACTTCCTAGCAGGATAGCATCCCTAATCTACTGATAACAGTATATTAGTTTATCTTCCATTTACACACAGACTTAATTAAAAGAAATAAATGCACATTCTTCCCTTTCAGCAAAGATGCCTCAAATATTGAAGGTATCAAAACATTTTTATAACTGAAAAGTGTGTAATTAATTGTCTCTCTTTAAAATAGCATTAAAATGTCTTAAACATATTTGGATGTATCAGAAGTGTACTACAATCAAATTCTTTCAATATAGACAATCATTATCGTGTCCTGTTAATAACAGTAAAAATAATGTGAGGAAACAGCAAAATTCATGAGTGAATGAGGTTGAAAAACTATTTATGATAAATCTCAGGAAATATACCTGGTGTACCTGACTAATGAGTCATCATTCAATCTCATGGCTGGGTAGCAAAAATTGTTTTTTCTCAGGTAACAATAAATTTCAGAACGATAGGAGACAGTTCATTCTGAATAATTAAGGTTGGAAAAGACCTTTAAGATCATCAAGTCCAACCATCAACCCAACACCAGCATGCCCACTAAACCATGTCCTGAAGTGCCACATCTACCCGTTTTTTGAACACTTCCAGTGATGGGGACTCTACCACCTCCCTGGGCAGCTTGTTCCAGTGTTTGACATTGGAATGTCAATTGTCATGACAATGTTTGATGACTCTCTCAGTAAAGAAATTTTTCCTAACACCAGTCTAAAGTGTAAAAAGGTATTTATAACTTGCAGCCAAATAATCTTAGGGTTTCTCCTCAGTGGTTTTTTTTTTTTCCATAGCAGCTAGAAGTTATTGTATATGTGAACAAAAATCATAATTGTTCACATTTTCTGTGAATAAATCCTATTTGCCTATCTTTCACAGCACACTATACAGTTGCAGAGGTTTTTCATGGTAGAGATTAAAAAAAAATCTCATCTTACCAATGCTTAAGTTCCCATCACCCATTGCAGGGTACAATACAAAGTATAGGTAACAAATGATTTTGTCATAAATACAACTTCAGAAGTTACAGAATAGCAAAATTTAAAAATAGAAAAAAGTATCTTTCAGTACTTCACCCTATTTGTGACAAATGTTGACTTCAAATTTTTATTTCAAATAACAAATTAATCAGTTCAAACTTTTGAATAGATTTTGAAACCTTGACTTTATTTGGAAATCAGAATCATTACTAAAAGGGCAAAACATGAAAAAAGGGGCAAGGAGGGACTGGTTATACAAACAGCTTATATGCTGAAATATCATATATTGAGGCATTCAGTAGAGCTTTTGTACGTAAATCAGAAATCCAAGAATATGAAATAATCTATAATCTTTTACACTCAATGTCTGAGTACCTCCATTTTTTAAAATCACACGGAATTTATTATGTTGCTTTTTAGTTGATACAGTAGCCAAGAAGGTAGTTTCATGGTATAAACATGCAAACTGAAAGTTTGCTAAATATAAATTCTCCCAAACCTGATTTTCAAATTAAAACTAATTTCAATTGTACATACGGACTGTTTAGAATTCAATGTTTTAAAACATATAAAAGCAAAGTAAGTACTATTTAAAATTCAGTAAGTCAAAATATCTAAATAATTCAGTTATATGAGGAAGAAAATGCTTATTTTAGAGAAAACTACAAGACATGTTAAAAGATATGATACTTCTTTATAACTGAAAGTGAAGCACGAAAAATAAGTATAGTGATTATTTCTAAGCATGAAACATGGTGATCCTAACCAAAATAAAATTAAGATAAATAGCAGAATAATAATTTAAGGTAAAACATTACAGGAATATTTTAATCACTTCAAGCCCAGGAACTATAAACTCAGAAAAATCAGAGAAAAGGTGAATTTAAAAGAACTTGAAACATGAAAAGCATAACACACAGACAAGGCATTTGGCAGCAGAGTTGTGCACAGATTATGGACCCACTGTGAATTAACACTAAGGTTTTGTTACTTGTAGCTTCAAACCCTTAGATCATCACATTTCAAATACAATGTCTTTATTTTCATTTCAAATACAATGTCTTTATTTTCATGTTTTTTCTTGCTATGTATTAAGACAGAAGTGAGACCATTTTTTTAAGGTCCCATCTCAATAAGACTCTCATTTTTCAGTGGAACTAAAATCCCAGGCTCCTCTTGACGAGAGATGGCTGTTTCTCAAAATGTTTCATTTTAAAAGGGAAAAAAAAAAAACTTCTCCCTCTTTCTTTAAAAGCCTCCACCTTCAGACTTTAGGAACTTGAAAAAGTACTTTGCCAACTAAAAAAAAAAACCAAAACAAAACAAAACAGTAAGCAATTCCACTATCTTTTAGGTCAGGTCCACTTAAAATCTGCCAGTCTGACTTTTTTTGTGTCTACATACAAAACCACCTGTGACTGTCGAGTTTGGGAAAATATACATTATTATTAAACAATAACTTAAGTAACCTCCAACCAAAGAACAACGCCTAATTCGTTCTTAAATATGGAGACACATCCATGCGTAAGGTGGCTGATTGACAGCTTTTCCACTTGTGCTCTTTCAGGAGATACAGAAAGCTGACATAAACCCTGGGAAGCACAGAAGAATAATTCTCAAGAACTACTTTGAGACAGAAAGCAAAGCCCTATGTTAACTTTTTGTTCATTGTGCATTACTTATATGAAGGTATATATGGGAAAGACAAACAGTAAATGACAATTTCCACCCTTTTAGCCACCTTATCAGGTTTCTTCGTGTTAATCTGCGTCACACAGATTTTGGCTAATATGGCAAATCGTTAAAGAAGTATTCCTTAAAGGGACAAACTAGCCATAGAAGCTTTTCCTCTCAATTTGAAAAAGGTGAATTTTATACCCCAATTCAGCTTATAGTAGGTCTGGAAACAACCAGTATTTACATGTGACAAGTGACACTTTCCTGCACACAAAATGGTTTAAGGACTGAAAATAAAAAGGGCTACTAACACTTAGTTCAGTCTCTGAACAGAGTGCCACTTTTCCAAAAGAAGAATCTGTTACTTAGACCTAGCACTTCTACCATCTAATACACATTTTAAGAAAAATGTTGGGGTAGATTACATTGATAAGATTTCATTTTTTTCTTCCACAGACATAGGAGACTAACATGAATATTGTCTGTATAAAATATCATCTACTATATTGTTAAATATAGTGGTTTTTACTGAAAACACGTACAAAAAGAGATGCTGGTTCAACTCCAAAACTGAAGGCTGAGAGGCAGAACTGACTTTCAGAACGGGATATAATTTCCAAATTCAAATTATTTTTATCTAGAACCATTTTTACAATCACTTGAGAACAACAACACAATTTCATTATTGAATTTGCTCATAAATTACTTTTTAAAAGCATTTCAGGGACATGTTATATTGGGGTGTATATATTACAACATCATCTGCAGCCCAATATCGTGTAGTGTGATAATGTTGTATTTGGTCTCTGTGGATAAGGAAATTATTATTCTTTATTGTTTACAAGCATCTTGTTAAGAGCCAATCTGGCATCCAATATTGATTCTCAAGTGTCAAGTAATAGAAATGTGGAATGTCAGGAACAGAGGGAGAAATTAACTCAACCAAACTTAAATTTTCAAGCAAATATTTACAGGAAGAGTATATTTTAAAAACAGTGATGAACTACAGAAATAACTTTGTGTGTTTTTATCAATTATTATTTTACAAAATGTTGATAAAAAATGTGACAACTTATTACTACTTCCTAGAGGTCAAATATAACATTTCCCTCCTGCAGATGGTAAGTAATATGCTTCTCAATCTTTGCAATAGTCTCTTGTGATAATCAACTTCACCTAACTCTGTCCACTAGCATATAGCCACTTGTCTCACATCACAGAAGGAGGAAAAAAAAAAAAAACAATAAAGGGGGGCAGAAGCTGGGGTATCAGACCCATGGACACATGAAGTCTGATAGGGACCTGGGGAGGTCTCTAGTCACAGCCCCTACCTAAAGCAGGTTCAGCCAGGGCTTCCGACCAAGCTGCTCAAGGTTTTACAAAGTCAGGAATTGACATGTCCTAAGGATGGAGACGGCCCAACCTCCATGGGCCTCAACCCCACTCCTGGTCTGTCCTCCTTGGAAAAAGGCTTCTCCTTATCTCCAGCCTCAGCTCTTCCCGTTTCAGCTTGTGCTGCCTCTCACCCTTCTGCCAAGCAAAGCTGTGAAAAGCCCAGCTGCATCTCCTCCATCCTCTCCTGTTGGTGCCACAGATGCTGTTGGATGGCCACTGCCCCAGAGCCATCCCTTCTCCTGGTTGAAGCAGTCCAGCCCACAGCCTCTTCTCACAAGGTAAGGTCTCCAGCCCCACTGTCTCACCTACAGCCAGTTTACTGATGCCTTTCTTGTACTGCATGCAAACATTGGTGCAGTATCTAAAGTACTGAGCAGAGGGGGTCAATTCCTCCCCTGGCTCTCGGGACCATGCCTCATTCCTCTCTAGGCACTGCTAGTGCCCACCAGTGCCCAGGGCTGTCCCCAAAGCTGATCCCTGGCCCCTGTATGGCTACAGGGCTCTGCCTTCTTAGGGCAATGCTCATTATTTGTCCCGGTTAAGGCTCTTGTTGGCCCATTTCTGTCAAGGTACCCCTTGATGGCAGCAGAGACCTCAGCACATAAACTTCCCCCCAGCCTGGTGTCATCTGCAGGCTTGACAAGCATGCCTGCTGTCCCTTCATCTAGGTCACTGATAACAATTTCAAGCAAGACAGGTCCAGGATAGATCCTGCAGTACACCACTTATTACCAGCCTACAGACAGAGTACAACCCACTAACCACAGCCCTCTGAACCCAAACATCCAAACAGTTCTTTTAAACATGTTGTCCACCTATCCATCTGTAACATCCTAACTTGGGTACAAGAATACAGCAAGACTGTATCAAAAAACTTGCTAAAGTTAAGGTCAATCACATCCAAGCTCTCCTCTTGTCCACAGACACAATCGTTTTATCACAAAAGACATCAGGTTGCTCAGGAACGATTCACTCTTGGTAAATACATGACTGTTTCTAGTCAGTTTCTCATTACTTCCAAGACTTCTTTCTTCATAATATTCCCAGGGACTCGAGTGAGACCAACCTTTGTTCCTTGATTATCCTTTTCATTAGGGACCTCCCCTGATCTCTAAACTACTTTTGAATGATGACAGGCAGCAGCCTGACAGTGGCATCAGCCAACTCTCTCAGCACCCTTGGTTGCAGTTCGCTGGTCCAATGGATGTGTACTAGTCAAGTTCTCTCAAGTTATCTCCCAAAAAATCCACTCAAGTACTTCTCCTTGAATTCTGCCTCTAGGAACAACTGCTTGGGGGAATCTTGTTGGAGAAGACTGAGGCAAAGACAACATTCAGTACCTCTGCTGTATCTATTACCTGCTGTCACCAATTCATCCTTCCCTTTCAGCAGCAGGCCATTTTTCTTGTTCAGCCTTTTACTACTGAAGTAGTGCAAGAAACTCATGTTATATCTGTCATCACTTGCAAGTCTCAACTGTAGGTAGGCCACCACCATGCTTCAGTGCCCAGACAATGTTTCCGAACTCCCCCTTTGTAGTTTTCACTGTTTCCACTTCCCGAATATTGCTTTCCATCCTCATCCTCCACTGGGGTTGGTGATTGGTATTAGCTGCTTAGCCAACCTGGTCTCCTGATACATCCACTTGTTTTCCTGAGTATAAGGGTGGACCACACTTGGGCTTGGAGGAAGCTGTCTTTAGAGATTTGATAATTTTCATTAACTCTTTTATCTTTAAACGCTGCTTCTCATGGGATTCCACCTACCACCTCCCTGTACAAGCTGAAGACTTAATTCCAGGTCTGTACTGTGCTACTCTCCTTCCTTCATCTTCTCAGGATCTTGGTCTTCGCAATTTCACAGTCACTATAGCCAAGGCTGACATTGATTATTATTCCCCTTAATCAGTTCTTCCTTGTTTGTAAACAGCAGATCCAGCTGTGTGTCATTCCTGGTTGGCTCAGAGAATACCCACTTCTAGAAGTTACCTCTGCCATGCTCTAGGCACCATCTTGACCTGCTTGTGACCCCACTCCAAAACACCAACACTACTTATTCCCATCACATGGCTGTGACACACCTTCCTCTCTTCAGCATGACTTATCAGCCAGGAAGACAGATACATCAAAAATTATTCTGCCTGTTTTCACTGAAGGTGTGGATGACAATGATTTTCAATAATTTATGCAATACTACAAGCACTACATCTGACAACTTGAAAATTATTAAATCAGTTTAGTATACACTCTAGATTTTCTCCCTCAAGTATCAACAAACCATTCGTTGTCCTGGGAATCCTATAATTCTTTCATCACATCCACTCCAAAGACCGCAATTTGCAAGGACTTTACTTCCCATGTTCACAGATCTGAATGAAGCTCTTTGCAAAGGGTTTCCATCAGCACAACAATCAGAAGTGTCACCAAAACCATTGAATTGCTAGTGGAGGAAAAAAGATGCTTCTGGGCAAGATGTCAGTTAGTCAGTCACCACACTGAATATACCAGAAGGTCATGTACTTTGATAGTGTGAAAGAGCAGAGTGTTGCAAGTGTTCATTAGCCATGTAAATAAAAAGAATCCACTACATAGGTGTGTATATAAGCAGCCAAACACTTTGACACCATGTTCATGGCTTATTTCTTACAGGAATTTAAAAAGAACTTGCCATTTTTCACCAGCAAACAAGATAAAGTATAATTTAAATAAGAATTCACAATATTCTGTACAATGTATTCAATTATTTCCTTTTTCATTTTATCGTAAACAGTGAAAATAACTTTTTAATATATTATATGCAGTAATAAGGCCTCTCACAGAGTGGAGCCCTCTGGAGGCTAGGACACAATTTATTCAAAACTGCAGTTAAAGTTTTAAAGTGTTCTTCCAAAACAATAAATATCAAGTCTACTGCAATCAAATTATAGGTAAGTAAATTATACATTGAGAAAAAATTGTGAATGATAATACTTTCAAGCTTTTATTATTTTACACACATATATATTTTATCTTAAAATACAGTATCTTTTATTTTTTAATGATTACATTTTAAGATGACTATTTGAAGTCAGATTCCTGCTTTGCAACATCAATTTTTAAAAAGCTGTGGGTTTTAAGTGAAGGAATGTAAATGAATGCAAGTCCCCACTGGTAGATTTGAATATATAACTTGTTTTTTAAAGAAAATAACTTGTAGTGCAAATGTCTGGAGAAGTTAATTCTGAAATAACATCCAGGAGTCCGTTCCACTTCGTACCTTTATTCTGGCATCGTTGCCAGATTTTTCTGTTTTCCATTGTGCCTCCTGCTTCCTCAGTTTCTCCAGGTCATTTAGCAGGTCAGCACAGCATGTATTTAATCCCTTATTTTCCTCCTCCAGGTTTTTTATAACCAGTCTGTTTTGCTCTTCCTTCTTCTGTGCACACTCCTCAGTGTCCTGTAGAACAGTACCATAAGGGCCGATAAACAAAAAAGTGAGAACTAATCAGCAAATATAAACTGTGCAGTTTTACCCTCACAGCAGCTTCTTCTATATTTGATGGCCAAGGTCACCTGTGCACTTTTATTGGCCTCTTTCATGCAGGTGGAAGGGTCATATTTTTTAGCTGCATGACAGCTTTGATGAGTACACATTTGCAAAGAGCCCATTAATTGATCAAGCTGCCTTTGATGCTGTCCCCAGCTATTTTTGAGACCCACACAGACATATCCTCCCAGACCTCGGCTTTATCAATTAATAATGCCAGTCCCACCAGAATCTAATTACAAGAAGCCACATCTTCACGCTCCTACTTTCTTTGCTCCATTTCCATCATTAACTATTTATCTGAAAGTTATAAAGCTTGGATTCTTGGCTTTAAAGCATCTTCCTCGGAGTTGGTATGTGAGAAAATGGTAAGGTATAGCAAGGCCTAAGGCAATTTTTCTTCTCCAAGCTTGTCACTTTCTGTGCCACAAAGGCTGACACTGCTTAAAGAACTACTTCAAAGCTACAGTCTTATGAAACCATGTACAAGTCAGTATACCTTAAGTTCTTGACTTTTATCTTTAAATTTCTGGTTCAAGTTACTGAACTCATTCTTCAATCGGGCATTTTCCTCATCCACAGCAATTTTTCTCTGTATTAAGTTGTTTATCTCCTGCTGCTGTCCTGTGAGTCTCTTATTTAAAAAAAAATAGAATCAGTTAATAGACAAAAAGCAATTGTAAAAGAACATGCATGTACTGGATTTTAGAACTGTGCATTTTAGACCTATAGAATGTAACAATCTGATATATGGAGTTTTATAGCATTATTTTCACTTCATTAGTACTTTAATCATACTCAAAACTGCATGACTACATGACACAGTAACGTAAACGAGGAACTGAGTATCTTGTTGCTACTAAACAAAAAAGCCCATTACAAAATAGTTGTAAAAAGGGAATTAAATCTAACTCAATTTGCAGTTCAAGGAAAATAATACAACTCTGGTCAACACAGACAACAATTTAGTGTATGCACACATAGTAAAATCTCACTGCCACCAAAAAAACAACTTCAACTTTCTGTGTCAGGTGCTTGTATTCTATTTTGACATTCATATTAAAACACCTTCACTCTTTGGTGCACATTAGAACTCTGTAGTTTTCTTCAGGAGTTTGTTTTAATTCCACATACTGTTTTGTCCATTCCCTTCCTAAATCAAAATGGCATTTATCTAAAATATTGTCCTGGCAGTAACATTGTAACTATAGTAAGAAACAGAAGAAACTTTTATCTCAGGACAAACATGCAACTTTAATATGCAAGCTAAATGAAATGTGTTCGGAAACATAAAAAGTTATCAACAGAAAGATATACCTTTAGATTATTCTACAACATTGCTGATAAGATACATAACGGTTTTCAATCTCCAAATGTTTAAATCTGGTTCACATGGATATCAGACATGAAAAGGAATGAAAGTATGCTGAGAAAAAACACATAAAACATTTGAAGTCACATCCAACAACCACTGATTTTAAACTTACATATAACTATTAGGGCAAAAAAAAGGAACGATGTTACCACCAAACTCCAAGTAACACATCACTCACAAGAGACACAGGTATTATAGGTAGCAGCCCTGCATACAAAGCAAGCTGTGCAGGGGTAAAGGGACTTTGCTCCTCATCTTGAACAGTGTCAGTGCATCAGCACCCAGAGCACACACACTGCACAAGGAAGTTGCTCACAGTACATCGCAAGTCTATGTATTCAGCAAATGCCTTAGTCATTAAAAATATACATGACTCTTTCTTTGTGTGGATTGTATTTTTCCCTGCTTGTTTGTTTCATTTTTTACTTTTTAACTTTTGTTACTTGTAACTGTTTCCAAATTACTTTGAATGTCTGCCTCTCTTCTGTAGACCTCTTCAATTTTTCCTCACTTCATCACCTTCCTTGCAAATTTTTTTATTGTTCTATTTCTCCTCCTACCACCATCTCCAAATCTTTTCTAGACTTTGTTCCTCCATATTTAGCAAGTTTAATTTATCTCTCTGACCACTACTTCTATCCACACAGCTACAAATATGGTAACATTTCTACAAAATGAAAAAAAAAAAAACCCAACCAATCCTCAAAAAACCAAAGCCACACCATACCACACTACATAGCAGAAAATATGTCCAAGCAAGAACAAGCCCTGCAACTGCTTCAGCATATGAGAAAGGTAATGTAATCCAGCTATCTTGTATAGCAAATACTGAAAACAAACAACCATGAACAGATAATGTTTAGTAAACAGCGTAAGGCGGCATGAAGGATATTTTTTCCCCCCACTAAAAATTTCACTTTATCATGGAAAAAAAAAAAAGTCTTTGTTATACCTCATACTTGACAGCAGCCACAGTGGATATTCAAAGAATATACTAAATTATGTATTTTCTAACATCAGTCTTTAAAAACATGGAAAAGAAAGTGAATGTGAACTGAAGAGAATGGAAAAACAAGAACAAAAATTGAGAGAAAAGCAAAAGACAATGCAGAAACCTCATATTCTTGTATCTTGGATTTTTGCCTCAGATGTCATTAATTCAAACCAACAAAGCAAACAAAAAAAACCCCCACAGAACTAGCTTGTATTTAAAACAGTGTTTAATTGGTAATTTAATTTTAAACCTATAGCTTAGTTATATTATAAAAAATAAAGTAACTCCACTACAGAGACTCATTCTACAGCACTGGCACTTTGAATACATCCCAGTCAAAGTTTGCCTAAGATTATAGATTCATAATCACTCTTACATTTCCTCCAAAGAAAAACTAAACCTGAATTTCAGATTCAGAAATTTACATGAAATTTTTCTCAGAGACATAACCCAGTGCATAAACCTTCTCAGCCTAGTTTGCTATCAGCAGACATTAAGGAAGGGATAATGAAATTAAGAAATCTCTTCTTAACTAAGGACTCCCTTCTTTCATATTTTGAACCTACCAGACAACAGGCTCAATTTTTGCTATTCAAAAAGCAAAGTATTTGCTTTTCAGGTATATTATTACAGTTACAGGAACAAATTGCTGCTGGCAGAGATGATTTAGTTGCATCTTTAAAAAGGTATGAATCCACATTACCATGGGAAGCATCAGTTATTTTGTTTGCCTCCCTCCCACTCCTCAGGTCCTCACAGAATTTCAGTCAGTGTCTCCTTTGAGTCTTCCTTTCAGCTCATTACTACTTGTTTAACATTTATCAAGATGAAGTCTATATTTGATGAACACCCTTAGAAATTCTACCTATCTGAAAGAGCCTATTCATTCTACCAGAGTTAAAAAGTCACTAATAAACGCTCTCACAAAAACTCAAAGTGCAGCCCCAGCTCTATAAGGTATCTAATATTTCAGTACACAAGCTACATTGTGTTACCACTTAGTTTCACTACACACTGTGTTGAAACTGGTAAGCGTATGTGTATTTCTGAAGTGAAATCAAAGATCTTTGGGTTCTGTTTGGAATGGGATGTTTTCCAGCAATTTGGAGGATGAATGGACACACGAAAGTACAAAAGTGCAACTAGCCATTTCAAATGTTTGTTCCATATTGCTGAGATGAAATTTTAAACTCAAATAAGCTACTTTGCATACTTCGCAATTTAATCAGATTATCCTGAATCACACTTGCACACTAGCTACTTATCTCCACAACTGACCCACTTAAGACTTTAAATCAAAAAAAGGCAAATACACCATATCAATTACTAAGCAGCAAACTCAACTGAGTAGTCTACAAAGTCATCTACTGCAGCAGTAGTGAAACATTATTTAGGTAAGTTATATCTACATGTAAAAAATCCTGTTACGTTTCAAAGCAATTTTTTGCATACCACTTTGTATAATTTTATTTCTTCCTCCAAATGAATTGAACTTTTACTGTAATATCTGCTCATTTCATATGTTTATAAAGAAGGGGAAAAACCAGGAATATTACTTGGGAGCCATGACTGCGTAGAAATAAGGGTCAGAAAGAAAAATTTCTAATATACACATAATTAAGTAAATTATCATCTGCCTTTGCCTATGCAGCTGATAATTTGCACCTTGCTTCCTCCACCTATGAACTACCTTGCATAAAAGGAGGAAGACAGTGTGCTGGGTTTGGCTGGGATAGAATTAATTTTTCTTCATAGTAGCTAGTATGGGGCTATGTTTTGCATTTGTACTGAAAACAGTGTTGATAATACAGAAATGTTTTTGTTATTGCTGAGCAGTGCTTACATACTCAAGGCCTTTTCTGCTCCTTACTCTGCCCTGCCAGCAAGTAGGTTGAAGGTGCACAGGAAGTTGGGAGGGGATGCAGCTGCAATAGCTGATGCCAGCTGACATCATGCTCAGCATATAAAGCTGGGGGAAGGAGGAGGAACGGGAAGATGTTTGGAGTGATGGTGTCTGTCTTCCCAAGTAACTGTTACACCTGAGGGAGCCCTGCTTTCCTGGAGATGGCTGAACACCTGCCTCCCATGGGAAGTGGTGAATTAATTCCTTCATTTGCTTTGCTTTCGCGTGCGGCTTTTGCTTTACATGTTAAACCATCTTTATCTCAACCTACAAGTTTTCTCTTTTGCCCTTCCGGTTCTCTCCTCCATCCCACTGCGGGAGGAGAAAGAGAGTGAGCGGCTGTGTGGTGCTTAGTTGCTGGCTGGGGTTAAAGCATGGCAGAGAGTAAAGACAGCAGAGGATACAAGCAGTGTTCCTAAAAGTCTACCCTACTCTGATAGGCAAGTGAAACAGCAGAAAAATAAACATACCTGATCAACACATGGGACAACCTCCTACATGAGGTTATTTTGACAGACTTCACCAGATAAAAACACTCATCAGGAATTCATCTATCCCCTCAGTACCTACTGGTTTTTTTGTCTAAATACCATAAAAGACAGGCTAATGCTACACAAGAACAATTTCAGTGTACATTTTGCATTGACTGCAATTGTACTTGTTTGAAAGCAACAGGACAAAAGCAATGTTCAGTGGGCTTTTGACAGCTTTGTGCTCAAGAATTATTAAAAAACTCGCATAATTAAGACAACTAAAGTATGCTTCCAAAGGTTTTTCTATAGAAAAACTTCCAAATAAAGAAAGAAAACTGTATTCTAGAAGTGAATTTGCTCTAATGAAAGCCAAAGGAACATAATTTTATAATTTTGTTTAGCTGAGAAGAATCAAAGAGTAACCCTTGTACACCACTGGAGCCCAGAATGCTCCAAGCAAGAGTACATACAAAGAAAGAAATACTGTGACCTGGTGGAGCAGGTCTTTTGATATTTAAGTGGACTGTCATTCCAGAATTCATTTTTATCCCTTCCCATGCCATCTCTAGCTAACAACACAATACTTCTTTTTTTTTCTTCCCTAATAATGTCAAATTGTTTACTGACAAAATTACTTTTTAAAACACCTTCATATCACTCTGCAGAGGAAGCAAAATCACATGCTAAGTCAAACTGAGAAAATGAGCTACAAAAAATGCAGATCAAAGACGAAGGGGGAAAATAGTCTTTTTTTTTGTCTTAGCTCTGAACACCTCAGAGTCTTTTCATGGCAGTAGGATGTTATAATTATCTGTCAATATTTCATGTGAATAGATATACAAAAAGTTTTTTAATTAAACTTCATTTTTATCCAATGTGAATTTAGATAGTATACTACCATATGGAGACAGTAAAAGTAGCAACAAAAACATAATTTTTTAATGTTAGGAGCCTGTTTTCAAAAAGAATATGAGTTAGGATGCAACTACCAGGAATTATGCACCGTTTGGTGTTGCAGACATCATCACTTAACTTCTAGTCTACAGTGAAAGAATTTTTAATCCACTGCACAAAAAGCATGCAATCAGGACTATGGAACAGCTGTACATGCTATTACTGCATTAAGTGTTCTCCAAATTTTTACATTTGGGTG
The DNA here is from genome assembly GCF_000687285.1 of Phaethon lepturus. Taxonomy (NCBI): domain Eukaryota; kingdom Metazoa; phylum Chordata; class Aves; order Phaethontiformes; family Phaethontidae; genus Phaethon; species Phaethon lepturus. The sequence continues at coordinate 71,018 of NW_010526978.1, forward strand.
GGGGGGTTGGAGGGGTGGAATACCACTTAGAGTTCTGCAGTTTGAAATTTGATCGTACTGAAACAGTATTGAGTTCCCACCTCTATACAAGTTCATAAAATGTACATACTACATAAGGGCTTCATTTCATGTCAAGAAGTTAGCTCAAATACCTACTGATAGTTTACCAAAAAATCCCTAAAAATCATTCTAGCAGAAATGCAAAGCTGAAACATATATCCTTCATTGCTGCTGCTAACGATACAGATATGTAACAACACACCTTGTTTCTGTCATTGGCTGCTGAAGCACTTAATGAACCTCAAGTCTCTGCACCACAATATTAAAATTGTCCATCTATGACTGCAACGAAGGGACATGCATTCGATTTCCACTACCAAATGGATCAGGGTAACATATAAACATTACATTCTGTGCTTCCTTCATTACATTCTTTGTCAGAAGCTTTCATTGTGCAGTAGTACACTTCTAATATACCACATTAAAAAAAAACAACCCACAAACAAAATATCTGGAACTGAGGAAAAATTGAAGTATTTTCCCCCAAGCAGTGACTTTTAATGAAATACCAACATCTTAAGAAGAAACAAAATTAATTTATTAATGAAATTATTTTATTACAACCTAAATGTGAAAAAATTATTTTCTTTTAAACTTATTTTATTCAAAATTTCTATTTCAAGATTTACATATTTATTCTCCCCCTTTCATCATCTCTTTTTCCCCATGAAGTAGTTGTGATTGACTTACCACACTCCTAACTTTCTCCCCTCCCTTCCAACCTTCTTTTTTTTTCTAGCAGGAATTGAACAATAAGTAGACAACACTAAAAATATGCCAGTAACATTTAATAGCTCTCCTTGATTTAGCTTCTCCAAATTTTTCTTTAGATTTTTTTCAACTTTATTAATCCTCACGGTTCTAAACTTGAACATTCATACACATGTTTAACAAATAATATCCCCAGTCATATTCTCATATAGTCTTCTGAAATAAAGGAAAACACAAAACGAAAAAAAACACAAACCCATGAACAAAAGAAATCAGCTCTCTTTCACCTCATGACTATTCATTAGATTCTTTAATTATTTTCAGATGTAGGATGAACAGACGTTCTATGTAAATAATTCATGAAAAGGTAACCATTTGTTATGGAAGTCGTCTGCTACATTTTGCTGTCTGTACGGTGTCCTTTCATAGTCCAAATGACACTAGCTAGTTATGACATGAAACACAAGTTATCTTTAAATCCATACTGCTCCAAAAGTAAAATGCCAGCAGTGCTACCTGATTCTACAGTATCATTCTAAAGGATGCCTGTATTCATAGTTAAATATTCACCTTAGAACTAGACTCCTAACAAGGACAGACAAAACAAGGAAAACTAGCAACTGACATATAACGGATTAAAATGCAATTCCTATTTTTCACACCTGCCCTTATACTACAACAACCTTAAATAAATTAAAAAAATCCAACCACAAAGAAGAGAATTGAAGTGGGGGAGCTCACTTCATTTTCATACAATCAGAAGTTTATTAGTTCTTCCTTATCTCTTCTCATGCTTTCCAGGACTCCCTGAGATTAAACAATCAAAACAATTGTTTCTGAGAAAAAGAAGTATGAAGCTGCAAGCAGGCATCTGCAAATCCATTCCCAAAATGAATGTGAATTTTTGAATGCCAATTTCTATCAATAATAGATGTGAAATAAAGCATGGTAACTTAAAGATGTATACAAGGAAAAACACTCTTAAAGCACTGTGTGTTCAAATGTGCTTACCTACTATTTCTGTGCTGAAGAAAAAGGGCAACTCTTTTTTGCAGAAGGAAGAAAAGAAAATTAAGATTCTTCAAAGCTCTTTAAGAGGATCAAGTAAAATGGTTCTACAGAGGAGACCAGAAATATGAGCAGCTGACTTCAGCCTGCAGGTGGGGAATATGTACTTACTTCCCTACCACTAGTCAGTCTTGCTCCTGAATTCTCACCTGACCCATAGATTAAGGAAGGGTCAAACAGTATAATCTATTTTAGACACCATGTTCACTATTGCCCTCTTTGGACTTGTCTTATGTGATTAATTTGGTGTCTTCAGCAGAGTTTGCTATCTTAATCGAACCACCTGACAGAACTTCTCAGTATTTGAACATGTGGTGGAAATAAACTGTGACTTTACACAGTGTATCAGGCAGTCTTGCAACTGTAGCACTCCACTTTCACTAGTAGCAAAGGAACCATCTCTGGCCAGCAACCTGCTAAGTGACAAAATTTTTTTATGATATGCACCACTTCATTCCACTCAAGCTGCTCCTTACAACTACATCGTAGAACGTTCCTTCTCTCACCCACTAAAAACAAAGCTCTACTATTCTTTTCACCGCTTACAACATCCTGCAGTTCTTTTTATTCGTTCTGCTGGTTCTTACCCCTGCACAGGCATAGTGCAAGCAAGCATTGCCAGCAGCTGCATTTTTGCATTGACAAGGGAGCCAAATACTGTTTCTGGCACGTGCACTATAAGTTTGCCCCCCTGCAAAGGGGCAATACTTAGAGGCACTTTTTCACAAAAACACACCTCTAATTTGGAAGTGAGACAGCACTGCCGAAAGGAAAAGCTGTAGCTCTGTAATAAATCCAGCACCTCTCCCAGTACAGCACGTATTGCAGTAATGCAATAGATTTAGAGATTAACTGTCCATTTTCCTATGACGAGGATAGGACAGTTCTCAGGATAACTACAGTGAACTGACAATATAATCTGACCATCTTGCCACAGCTCTAACATCACGTTAACCATCAGCTGCTCTAAATAAACCTCTTTCCTCTTTTGTCTAGTGATTCTCTGCACCAGGACAGACTAGATTTTCTATACGACGTATAACGCAGCACTGTAAAGCGGCAGTGTCCAATGAATTGATACTTTCTCTACTCGTTCCTCTTGTCTTAGCACCTATATTTTCAATCTATGGAAAGCAGCAGTCCAGCCCTCTAAATCAGGCAGCAGAAAATCCAAAGTATCTTCTTACTCCCTATACTCTCTCCTAATACCAAATCTAAACCAACAATCTGCTAAAACAAGCTTTTCTCTTCTCTTCATTGACGAGCACAATCTTGATGAACTGGGTTGGTTTTGTTTTTCTACACTTTCCTCCTCAGCAAGGCCTATAGAAGGTCCTCAGAGTAAGTTAGCCTCTGTCTCTGAAGTGTACATGACTATGAGAGATCTGCAGAAAACAATACCTACTAGCATCTACTCCTGACACAGCAATATTTCATTACACTCACATACATCAATGCTGCCAGATCAGGTGTAGTAAATAAAGAACAGCTGTTGCTACCATCACCTTTTCTGACAAGCTCCTTCCTAAGTGTGGTCAGCAGATTTGTAAGGGCAGAACCTACTCTCAAAGGGCACTGCATGGTTCTTTCTGCTACCTAGTCCTTAAGGAACAACAATCTTCTTGAACTTGAAGAAAAGTGCCTGTATTCAAGTAAGAAGCCATGATATATGAAGAGATTCCTCATCAAGAACATCCTTAAAGGTGGAGTAAAATCCAGCTTCACCCTCTTAAAACTACACTGACTTTACAATGTAAAAAAAAAAAAAAGTGTCACTACAGCAACCAGATAATGTACTGAACACAGTTAAGAAGTTAATCTCTTCTACAGTAAAAACAGTTTCCAATGGCTTTAGAAACCATTTTTATCTCAAGAAAAAAGACTACCCTATTGCAACACTAATTGGCTACACAATAACTATTCTTAAGTGGATTGAACAAGAAATTTCCTAAACTAGACCCCAACTCCCCAGACGATGAATAAGTTCATACAGATGACCTCCCACTTCTTTCCGGGCTTGGATATTGAGTTCCACTAACTTAGGGATCGAGCATTTCAAACCAGTGGAATAGCAGAGGACAAGAAACATCACATTTCTTTACTTAGTGTACTTTTTCCTGTCTAATCCAAGTGCAGCTATCATTTCAGGCTATCATTGTAGAAACATCACTGAGAACACTAATGCTGAGTAATAAAGATTCAGAAGCTTTAGCCAACTTCAGGCTTGGCTACGCAGGCAAATTAATGAAAAGATGAAGCATGAATTTATAGCACATCTGTATGATCACCCAATGTAGCTGCTTTTTTGCGGATTAAGTAGGAAAACTCTTTCCTCAAAATGGAGTAAGCTACCTTACAGAAACACATTTTCAACTTGCAAAGAAAGCATCCCTACCGGGAATTCACACAGAAGTACTAATGAGCTGTAAAGGTACACTGTAATTTACAGCTTATTAATTTCTTCAGACAAACAAGCCCACAGGTATTAGCCATAGTCATCATACCACCTACCTCAGGTACCCTTCTATCAATAAACCAGAATCAGCAACTTTCAACTATTTGAGTAATAAATACATTTCCCCCCCCATCTTTCTCACTCAGACCAGCTCCTTAACAAGATTCCTTTCCCTTAATTTTATGAGAAAATTAACTAAAAGATAAGCAAGCAGGAAGGCACAAAGACATATAACAATTCACTGATGCAGTTCAAAGGGGCTACATAAAACAGAGAGGTTTCACCACTGAAGGCTGAATCTTTTTCCAACGTACCACTTGAGTTAACTTATCTTTTTAAAGAAAAAAAAATACATTCTTTGCTTGCAGTATCTGTAAATCTCATTCATTGGAGAAACTTTTTTTTTCCAAAGAGTTAATAAACTTCACATAATCTCATCACTACTGACACATTCACCCAAACTCCCTATTACTGAAATTATCCTCATGTCCCTCATTACACAAGAATAATCAAGGTTATATGCTACTGGAAATAAAGTGTTTAGATGGCAATAATGTGTGTATACATTTGTCTTAATTTAATAACGGCATTTTATTACAAAGAAAAATACAATCAGGTGAAGGTACAAAAGTTAAGAAAAATTTATTAGTGTTAATTAATGCTTGAAGGTAGAATTATGCTTCTTTCAATTGGACCCATTAAAGGGGCTTTAATATAGATTTGCACAGCAAGCTGAAGATTTTCAAGTGCAGATAATGAGGCAAGCTAGTACTATTTTAACCCCTCTGGAGTATAATCAGTTGATAAGGTTTTGAAACGTTACTAGGTCTAGGACAAGAAGATTAGCTTTAGTTCCTCCAGATCAAAATTGAAACCTAATTAATTAACAATGTTATAGAAGATAGAAAAGGTTTCCTGCTACTTTTACATTATATTTAATTTCATCTTCTAGGGAAAACAGGTGAAGATATTTTAGTTTATCTATTGCATGAATGGCAGAAGACCAAGTTTCCTGTTCCTATGTTACACTCTTAACTGTTTACACTAAAAAATTTTACTGCATTCTTCCAAAAACTTCCACTTCTTTTAAAAGGAAAAAAAAAGCACTAATGACCTGTTTGAGACATACACAAATATTATATATTAAATACACCAGGTAGGAATTGTTTCCAAAAAAAAAGGGAGAATGAAAAGATATGTGCAGCAGACAGCCTTCAGAAGAAGAATACTTAAAATTCTAGGACAAGTTATCCACATGAAGGCAGCAGTTAGAAATGCTTTTCCTTGAAACACACAGAGAAATTATGTATACATGGCAAGGACACATCACTACTGAGAAAAGAATTTTGAACCACTGTGTAAAGCAAAAATTACAGTAATAAGATCACTATAGCAATCTAGCCACCAGCCCCAAAGGAGTAAGATTTTTACCACATAGCATTTAGAATAAATATGTATAAGCCAGACGAGGCACAGCTGTGACTATCAAGACCAAAAGTTACCAATCAACCAAATACAAAGACATGTATTAAAAAAAAAAGTAACAAAAGGAAAAACAATGGAAAACTCCAATACAATATATTTTGTACTGAATTTATGTGCAGTAATAGATGAAAAAAATGAAGTGCTTTAATATACTGTTTATTTGAACCTTTGAATGGTACATTTTGAAATGCTCCACATTATTTCACATTTAAAATGTTTAATAATATGCAGTTATGCAGTAAACTCATGGCAAGAAAAATGGTCTCATACATTTATCTAAAACTGAAGATTACATGATTGTAATTTATGAAAGGTGCACAACAGAGTGAAGTCATACTAAAATACCTAAAACTTCAATGCATGTACTCTGTTCCAAACATATTAGATGGCAGAAGTTTTGCAAAATTGTGATTTACACTGATTTTTACCCTCAGAGCCATAAGTCCCATCTTCATGAATATTTGAGCACGTTTTTCCTCGTTTAGGTCATACAAAAGTGATTAAAGACCATATTGCTTCTCAGCCATAGGTTTCTAAATTAATTATCCTAGTTGATTTTCAGTAATATCCATTAAAATGGAAACCCTTTGAACAATCGAAATATCTCATTACAAGTAAAGCTACTCTAGCTCTCAGTATTAAATAACTATATGCATCTCATCTAGGGTGTTGAAAATATGCTTTCTTATCTACAAGAATTTTAAAAGGGCTCTTAAGTATGTCAGAACAAAGTCTAAGCAGAATACAAGAGAGGAAAGATTATCTTGTGTTCTCCTTCTAGGGTTTTATTGCTGTTTCTGGCAGCAACATCAGCTTACATACATGTCAAATTATGAGATACGTCATTTATTTGCCTTTTTTCCCTTAGTCAGCATGGATTCATACAATTGGTTGTTTGGTGGCCACTCAGGAATTCCTAGTAAATAAATACCCTGTGACAAATGATACTGTGGCAACTGATATCTTGTGTGAAGGAGAGGGAAAAACAACAGAAGATGACAGGATAACCTCACCTTCCTAGAAGTAACAGATTGGAAGGCTGCAATACAAAGTCTTGAAGTCTTGCTGTCTATACCTTACAGAAAAGTACCTTCAAGGTCATTACTGTCGAAACTTGCAGTTTCGTAAGCAACCTATTTGCGTGTTAATTACACAAATAATATCTTTTTCTCCTTAGATGAACAAAGAGAGAACAAATCCAGAAAAACAAAACAAATGAGAAAGCTCCTTACTACATTGTTCTTTACACCAGCTCCAGTCTTTGATTACCAAACCACCAAACCACTCCAAAAACTTACAAAATGTTTCAATCCTCTGGCATCCCAGCCAATGGATGAGGCAAGAAGGTCAGAATGACACCACCTTCGTATACAGCGTTTATATACAGCACTGGCTGTTAGCACCATCTGGTGCCCTTCACACGCCATCCCACACCCCAGCCACCCCCCAAGTCAATGATACTTTAATGGAAGCTACATGACAACATGCATTAAAGTTGTGCCCATCAAAAAAGCAGCTTCTGCCCGCCTCCTATGTTAATTCCTCCTATCCTGTGGCCAAGCTCTCCTTTCCTGGCTGCCACTTTTCCTTGTTTCTAGTTGTATTTTCAACCTCTCCCCACATCCAGATTGTAAGTGCATCACACTATATCAATTTCAGATTTCTGATCAATTTCAATTTCAGTTTCTGAAATTGATCTGAAACCACAGAAAGCCATCTCATGGAGATGCATACTACAGGTTCAGAAGCTGCCACAGCAGGCAGCTCTTCTTAAAAGCACATTACTGCACACAAGCTCTTATATACTTCTTACACAGGTATTTTCTCTTTCAGCTAAGGTTAGGGTAGAAATGCAGGAATAATCATGAGTTGCTGGTTTATAAAAATGATGTGCATGCATGCACGAGACACATTACAACTCACACCAAATCACAGCCAGGAGGACATGACAACACACAAAAACTCCAGCCACGTCTGTAATACAAAATACAAGGACGAATGACCTCATTTCAGTGGTGTTTCTTGTCAGGCAGTAGGTATATCAAGTTTATTTTGAACAAACCAGGAGTAGGTAAACTCTGGAAACCTGAGTTTACACCCCTGGCTACACAACTTACCTCAGTTCAAGAAATACCCTAGTGAAGGCCATCAGAAATGTGTGGAAATTCACTAATGATCTGCATGATGGGGCAGAGTGCACTCTCAGCAAATTTGCTGATGACACAAAACTGGGAGGAATGGCTGACATGCCAGAGGGTTGTGCTGCCGTTCAGCAGCTGGACAGGCTGGAGAAATGGGCTGAAAGGACCCTCATGAAATTCAACAATGGGAAATGAAAAGTCCCGGGGAGGAACAACACCATGCAATCTTGTATGCCAGGGTCCATGCACCACAATGTGCTGGGGGGTGCCCAGCTGGAAAAAAGCTTTGGAGAAAAGGACCGTAGGTCTGACCATGAACCGGCAAAGTACCATTGCAACAAAGATGGCAAATGGTACCCTGGGCTGCATTTGGCAAAGTATTGTCAGCAGGCTGAGGGAGGTGATCCTTCTTTACTCGGTGCTAGTGAGGCCACACCTGGAGTACTGTGTCCAGTTCTGGGCTCCACAGTACAAGAGACAGATGGAGCTACTGGAAAGAGTCCAGTGAGGGGCCATGACGATGATTTACATGCTGAAGCATCTCTCCTACAAGGAAAAGCTGAGAGAGCTGGGACTCTGCAGCTAGGAGAAGAAAAGGCTCGGGGGAATCTCATCAATGTATAGAGATTCCTGAAGAGAGGATGCAAAGACAGAGCCAGGCTCTTTTCAGTGGTGCCCAGTGACAGGGCCAGAGGCAATGAGCTCAAACTGAAACAAAGCAGGTTCCCTCTGAACATCAGGAAACACTTTTCCACTGTGAGAGTAACTGAGCACTGGCACAAATTACTCAGAGAGGTTGCAGAGTGTCCATCACTGGAGATATTAGGAAGCTGCCTGGATATGGATATTGCAACTGGCTCTAGGGGGCCCCGCTTCAGCA
>NW_010526978.1:79848-89211 GCF_000687285.1 Phaethon lepturus
GAGTGGTAGATCAGACGACCACCAACCTCAATGATGCTGTGATTCTATGAAAAACTATGTATCAGTCAGCCTTTTATCCCCAGGAACTGCAGGATCCAGACATCTGAAAGCACACGCTCGACTTCTTGTCTGTGTTTTTGCTATCAGCGTAATTCTAATTCTTTTTCTCTCCCTCCATATCACACCTAGTCTGATTATGACTTTTTTCTTACTAACATTCCTAATAATATGAAAAAGCACACTGTGTTCTCCTCAGTCTTGAGGAAGTAGTAGTAATTTGAGATTTACAGAGAAAAGGAAGGTGCAACATTTATTGTTCTCTTGTGTTTATTTAGTATTTGTTAGTGTTGGACTTCATAAATATCATATTTCAAATACTATGAAGGGTTCAAAAGCTTTGATTACTTTTCCCAGAATTATTTGATTTCTAGAAAATGAGCTCATATTTCCTCAATTTCACCAATGGATTGGCCTCATACATGGTTTTCACTTAAATTTTATTTACTGATACACAGCACTCATTTTGAGTGAACAGTTCAATAGAGAATGCAAATGACATAAGATGTAATAGATGACATTTCGTATTTGAATTGTTTTATAGTTTATGATAACAGTTAATAGATATTGTTACAGGTTAGTAACACTAAAACACATAGCTGTATTGCTTTTAGGATACCATATTTTAGTCTTCGTTACTCTAGAAATGTTTTATTTTTCTATTTGTCAGGATGACAAATCTTTCCAAACTACATGCACATTACAAACCTAAACATAGTCAGAACTCTTCTAGATTAAAATCCAAGTTTAGGTGAGTCCATTATGGTGAGTCCATAAGGCAATGAGTTGATAAAACCTCTCTGAAAAAGTTTCATCTAAAAATCATAGAAACATTTTAGGTCATCTGTTTGAACAACTCAGAAGAGTTTAATTAATACTTTATCAAAAGGTTATAATCTCTGGATCACCTACAACTTTCACCTTAAAACACAACAGCAAACTATTTTCACCTCTTAGGAAATATAAATTTGATGTAAATAATAGAATTTTTCTTAACTGCTCTATTTAAACATTATACAAACCTGTTCTAGGGTTTCTATTTGGCTGTCTTTGGCTTGCAAAATCTCTAAAACCCTTCTGTCCTTGACTTCAGCTTTCTGCTTTTCTCTGGAAACAAACAAAAAAAATAGACACTTTATTAGTCATAATTTGCAGTTAATCATTTGAATTTTTCATGTCCTGATAATGAATGTCATTTTAAAGCACAGAAAATTAAATTATCTGAAGCTGACAGGCCTTGCAGAATTAATCAGGGAGCATATGGCAAGTGACAGCAAATTACATCTGTAAACAGTGAACACAACTTTGTTCAAAAAGAAACAGAAGCAAGAGGTCTCGAAATACATTTTTAAGCAGCTGAAATTATCTGTCTCATTCTTTCCCAAATACAGAAAGTGTACTTGTCCACAGACTGAGTGAAATGCTTTTTTTCCTTCCTTGCAAGATAGAGCCACTAAGCTGCTTGACTTTGTGAGTCCTTCTCTCAACTACATGGCACTTTTATGCTTGAAACAACACTTTTGAACATCATGGGTAACTGTTTTACTATCTGCCACATGGATAGAACCTATAACTTTTATTGGAGAAAAAACAGACAGCTCAGAAGCTTGGGTAATGGGTCAAGCAGAGCGTCTCTACAACAAGTGCAGGGCTATAATCACCTCTGCAACACTTGGTAGAAAACCAGCTGATGAGTCATCAATGCTTTGTTTAACAAACCACCTCATCTCATTGCTATTCTGTTTCTTGACTGAGTTTTAAACATCGATGACCTTATGGGCTTTTGTTTTAGGCAAAAAAATCCCAAACGTTGTCATAGTAAGGATACACGGAGATTCCTTAGCACAAGATAGAGTTCCTATCGTATATATCTGCGACAAAGGTCTGAGAACCATATATTTCCTAAAAATGGCCAAATATTTCAGGCATCCCCAGCACCAGAGGTGACAGAGAAGCAGAAACTTATTCAGATTATACCTGCTCTCACAATACAGTTAAACTTCAATTCTGGCTGAATATAAGCTACCCCTGGAAGCCAAAGTATCCTACTTGTGCAGCTTTTCCTCTGCCAAAATGGGAACGTTTCAGAGGTGTAAGGGAATGGAAGAGTGGTACCTGTGAGTTTGTAAATCTGATCAAAAGTGGATGAGAATATCCAGCTGTGCACAAAAGGCTTCATCTGTTGAAGCATTTTATAATAGAGACCAAAAAGGATAGTAGATATATGGACAATTATTTTTCTCCACTATTGTGTATTACTGCATATTCTACTGTTATCAGCGTTTTTAAAGGTTAAACTACACTCTGCCCACAGGCCACCCAATACCATATTTTTTTAAATAAAGTTCTAGGTCTGCTAAAATATCTAATCTGATCTTGAGTAAATAAAGGATAAAAATGGTATGGAATTTAAAGCAAGGTTTTTGAAAACCAAGGTCTCAGGGCATCATAACCATAAGTAGCACCCTCCTGCTGCAGATACAGCAGCACTGATGTGCTGCAGCACTGGAAGAAAACTAAGAAAAACGTAGCTAAAAAGATACATATCTAAGTTACATTTAACTACAAGAAACAAAAGTATATGGGAACTTCAGCAGTTGTATGGCATTAAAAAAAAATCTAATCCCATACAGAAAATAATTCAGGAGCTGTAGTGAGCATAGAAAAGTGAAACCATGAATATTCAACTAGTATTCTGAAAGACATTTCATGTCTGAAAGGTATTTAGCATTTTAACTGAGACAGAAACTTAACAGAAAAATGCACATCAGATCCTGACCTTAAAGCATCTGATCATCTGCAATCAGAAGCATCGAGGAATTATCATGATAGATTGCTAGGAAGACATGAGCAGTGAAATACATAGCACAGCCAGTTTTTCATAGTTTCTCTTTGAACATCTACTAAAACTGAACTAAGTAGACTGCAATTACAGAGATCCATGCAAAAAAGAAGTTATCTGATACATTCCAGAGGTTACACTGTGATGTCCTTTTTAAAAAACAACTAAGGACAAAAAGGGAGCACAAGAGAGAAAACAACAGGTTTCACAACACATGACAGTTAATGAAACTGACCAGCCCAGCTTACAGTGCATAACTAGTTTTCAGAAATCACATTCTCGGTCAGGTTTTGAAAAACAGCAAGAGACCTTCTGATAAGCTTATAAAACTTTGTACTAAAAGATACTGAGTAACTTTAAAAAGTAGGAGTCAGTAAGGAAAAATGTCTGTGAATAGACTTATCAGAGAAGTTGGTGCATGTTCCAGAAACAGATATACTGTTCATGATAGGTACTGTACTTTATTCCACAACTTGAATGAACCAAAAACTGCTCCAGTGTAAAAACACCAATGCTTCTTCATACTTAATTATTTTGCTGTGGGGTCCTGAATGGCTATCAACAACTACCTTTTTTCGAAGATAAAAGTTGCAATACAAAAAACCCAAACATTTTTGGAAGAAGGTATCTCTCTCCCATAAGCACATTACACCATAATCTATCTGAGGAAGTGATGGATCTATATTAATATATGTCTTAACTGTAAGCATTGTAGTACTCCCAGTTTCCTCAGGTGTTAATTACAGCTAGACAACTTAAGAATTTAAGATTAGACACATGCATAACTGCTTGATCCAAAATTTTAAGAGCTTCAAAAGACAAAAAGCAAAGCAGCTCTTTACTACAAAGGACTTAGAATAGTAATGTGTAGGCACAGAACAAATCATACAATACATAAGCACATAATACACACACACACACAAAAGCCCCATAAACCACTGAATAGCACCACTTCCAGCCCTCAAAAGTATCCTGACCTTAACCACTGGCTGACATGTCCTACCCATTCTTTGTTCCCACAGTGATGTATTTCCCTCTCCATTTTAATTCAGCTGATTTTATATTTCTATTTAAGTAAAATGATTGTTCTAACCACTCATTCTATATCTACTGTCCACAATATGCCACTGTCTTCCCAACTCCTCTAACCACTATCTCCTCTCACAAAGTCAGCCTTTTTTAAAACCAGGCCCAATTAAACACAAATACTGCATAATTAGCCTCTTAACTCAGCTGTGATTAAACTTGTTTTCTAACAGATTAATTGATCTGAGAACTTGATGGGTTAGGTAAAAACCCAAAAACTTGATAGGTTAGGTTCTGGCTTCCATAGGTATGTCAGCCAGAAAAGGAAGGTGAAAGAAAGCGTACCCAGCCCCGCTCGATGAGCAAGATGGGCAAACTGGTAACAATAGATGAGGAGAAGGCTGAGGTACACAACGACTTCTTTCCCTCAGTCTTCACTGGCAGTCTCTCGTCCCACACCTCTCGAGTGGATGGACTGCCAAGACAGGGACTGGAAGAGCAAAGTCCCTCACACCGTAAAAGAAGATCAGGTTTGCCACCACCTGAGGAACGTGAAGATGCACAAGTCTATGGGACCTGATGAGATGCATCCCCAAATCCTGAGGCAACTGGTGATGTAGATGCCAAGCCACTCCTGCCGAGTCACTCTCCATGATATTGGAAAAGTCATGGCAGTCACGTGAAGTCCCTGGAGACTGGAAAAAGGGAAACGTTGCATACATTTTTAAAAAAGGTAGCAAGCAGGACCCTGGGAACTACTGACCTGTCAGCCTCACCTTCATGCTTGGGAAGATCATGGAAGAGATCCTCCTAGAAGCTATGCTAAGGCACATGGAGAAAGCAATGCACTCGCAGGCTCTCATCCTGCTGGGGGACGTCAAACACTGACATCTGCTGCAAAACTAGCACAGCAAGCTGTAGGCAACCTAGGAAGCTCCTGGAGCGTATGAAGGATAACTTCCTGTGCCAGGTAACAGGGAGAGTAAAGTCTCTCCCACTGTAAGAGAAGATCAGGTTCAAGACCACCTGAGGAACGTGAACAAGCACAAGTCTAGGGACAGGGAGGTAATTCAAGACAGGCAGCATGGCTTCACCAAGGGCAAGTCCTGCCTGATCAACCTAGTGGCCTGCTGTGATGGAACAAACAAATCAGTGGACAAGGGAAGAACTATGGATATCAACTTCTGTAAGGCCTTGGACACGGTCCTCCACAACATCCTTCTCTCTAAATTGGCGAGAGATGGATTTGATGGGTGGACGAGGAATTGGTTGGATGGCCGCATCCAGAGGGTAGTGGTCAAAAACTCAATGTCCAAATGGAGACTGGTGACGAGTGGTGTCCCTCAGGGGTCCATGTTGGAACCTGTACTGTTTAAAGTCTTCATCTATGACACAGTGGGACTGAGTGCACCCTTAGCATGGTTGCAGATGACATCAAGTTGAGTGGTGTAGTTGACACGCCTGAGGGATGGGATGCCATCCACAGGGACCCGCACAAGCTCAAGGAATGGGCCCGTGCCAACCTCATAAAGTTCAACAAGGCCAAGTGCACCTGTGTCGGGACAAACCCTGGTATCAGTACAGGCTGGGAGACCAAGGGATTGAGAGCAGCCCTGCCAAGAAGGACTTGAGGGTATCAGTGGATTAGAAGTTGAACATGAGCCAGCAATGTGCACTCGCAACCCAGAAGGCCAATTGTATCCTGGGCTGCATCCAAAGCAGCGTGGCCAGCAGGTCGAGGGACGTGATTCTGCCCCACTCTGATGAGACCCCACAAGAGTACTGCGTCCAGCTCTGGAGTCTTCAGCACAGGAAAGACATGGACTTGTTAGAGCAGGGTCAGAGGAGGGGCACAAAAGTGATCAGAGGGGTGGAACACCTCTCCTATGAGGACAGGCTGAGAGAGTTGGGGTTGTTGAGTCTGGAGCAGAGAAGGCTCTGGAGACCTACTGCAGACTTCCAGTACCTAAAGGGAGCTTATAGGAAAGACAGGGTCAGACTTTTTAGCAGGGCCTGTTGCAACAGGACAAAGGGTAATGGTTTTAAAAGAAAAGAGAATAGAATTTGACTAGATATAAGGAAAAAATTTTTGACAATGAGGGTGGTGAAACCCTGGCACAGGTTGCCCAGAGAGATGGTAGATGCCCCACCCTGAAAACATTCAAGGTCAGCATGGATGGGGCTCTGAGCAACCTGATCTAGTCAACAATGTCCCTGCTCATTGCAGGGATGTTAGACTAGATGACTTTTAGAGGTCCCTTTCAACCCAAAGATTCTATGATTCTCTGTGACGCTCGGTCAAACAGTCCTTCGAACAAAGCTGCTGAGGAACAAAGTTTATAAATACAGATCTATTGTCATCGTAATGAGTGGGAAAAGTCTTAAGTAAATTCAAGGGTTTTTTTGACTTCTGACGTTTTTCTGAGGTTTTCTTTCAGACTCACAAGATAGTACAAGCTGTACTGATGCCCCCAAAAATAGTTTCACCCTTTACTACCCATAGCTAAAGAAAAAATTATATTTATCAGAATTTTAGGAAACAGTGGATATTGGCAGAAGCCTAAAGCATAAATTGAAATCTCATACGGAACCTTACCAGCAGCTTATCTTGGCAGCATAGGATGACTTCCAATGCTTGTTACAGGACAGTTCCCCACGAACACTGAAGGTAGTATGACTGACTGCAGCTTACATATCATATTTGTATCTGCTGTTGCAGCTTGAAATGAGACTAGATTAAGAATTGCAGCAGTCGCCTTCTCTTTTTTGGAACGGTAACAAATATTAATAAAAAAAAATCTTCAAAAAACTTTATTAATTGAGCCGTTATGTATTTACATTATATTTTAAAAAGTCCACTGGAATATGGGGGTAAAAAAAAATTCAGGCACTGTCAAGAAGCTGATGATGATCAATGACTGAGACAAACTCCTGTTTAGCTAATTAGAACCACTGATGAGCAATAATGATGTGAGCTAAGAATATTTGCAGACTTCTTTAGGATGAAAAATGGAGTGAGGAGAGGCTGTCAATTTGTACAAGTTTTAAGCTCCAATCAGTTTTCCCACGAGTACTACCTATTTTAAATGTCTAACACAGGTGTATTTAGCTACAAAGATTATGGAGATTCAACTTCCCACAAAAATGAGGAAACTGAGAAATTAAGTTTAACATTTTTCCTGTGTTATGATTTTTTTCCTGTGTTATACTATACTTCACACAACAGGATGGCGTAATATTTTTGAAGTGTGGCACATTTTTAATGGCTTGTCAAAAATTACAGTATGAAGAAACATTTAACTGTGAATGAGGTAGGAAAACAGAATACACGCTACAAAAACCTTAAGATTTT
Source organism: Phaethon lepturus (assembly GCF_000687285.1). Classification (NCBI taxonomy): domain Eukaryota; kingdom Metazoa; phylum Chordata; class Aves; order Phaethontiformes; family Phaethontidae; genus Phaethon; species Phaethon lepturus. The sequence continues at coordinate 87,126 of NW_010526978.1, forward strand.
AAAAACCAGAAGTTTGTTGGAGTTTATAAAACATTACACTTCCTAAAATCTTCAGCAAAAGTACTCTGGAAAAAGAGGCATCTTGTAGCCTACCACAGGTTTTAATCAGTCAAGCAATTAACCATTTGTCAAGAAAAAGTAATTCAGAGTTGTATATAATTATGTCATTTTTACATAAAACAAATGAAAGTAATTTTAACTAATAAATTGAATTTGCTGTTTAGAGGTTTCATGGACTATGTCCTCTCAGTATTACAAAACGGCAGGATTTAAAAAAAAAAATAATCAAACACATGTACAGATTTGGCCTTAAATAGGTAAGGAAGTTAAGGTTACACTGCAAACTTTGGGCTGCGTGGTAAAAGTACAAAGGCTATATTTTAACAGTATACATATATAACTAGAAATAACCTGCTTCTAGAAATCTTGTTTACTTTTGAAAGATGTTTCTTTGAACCTAAAAGGATGCTGGACTAGAAAGGCTACAAAATACCAGCTTGTGTGATGCAGCACTGAATTTGATTATCATCTCTCCCAGTCTTCCAACTTCCAACTATTTTACAGACAGACTTCCACAAGTGCACAGATTCAATGTTGGTATTAAATAGATAATGAATCACCCACATGCAATGTGAAGTTGTAGAGCACACGCTGTCAATGTTACTGTAAATACAGCACCAATACTGTAATTTACTGTGTACAGCCAGTACAACACACAACTATGTGGCTGCATAGTCAGCGTTTAGCAGAAACAGAGCCCATGCCTTGATCTTCCAACTAGAAACCTTACTGTGTTTCCCTTTACCTATTAGGAAGGGATAACCAAAAAAAAAAAAAAAGCGTTAAAGAATTCTCATTTAACTGAGTTTATTTTCACCTCAGATTCTAGGAGATCCTTACACTTCACGATGAATTGTAACTGATACACATTATAGTATTTTTTTTCTTTTCATACTTACAAATAGTATTTTTAAAAGATTTAGATAGCACAGAGCAAAAAAGAGTTTAAATTGATACCCCACATTTTGCACTTTTCTAAGACAGCAGTTATTTTCAATAGCAAAATTGCATATGCCTATTTTTGCTTCTTTACAAAAATAATTCAAGATCTAATTAAAGAAAAATTGTAACATGAAATTATTTCCTTGGTAAATTATTTATAGAGTCAGTTCTATGTTCCATAATATGTATCAAAACGGAAAAGCATCATTACAGGAATGTAATTTTTCTTGCATCTTTTAAGTTGATTGATTTAATTCATTAGATGATTTATTAAAGCCTCTTATTTTAAGCAATGCACATAAAATACTAAACATATTTTTACACTAGAGTAGTAAAAAAAATAGTGACATTCTTCCCTAATAATTTTGCAAACATTTTTCATCTAAAATACACAAGTCTCTTACAGAGTTCAAAATCTCAGCACTTCAGAACAGACTGCTTTAACATCTGCACATCACCAGGGTTTCCCCCAAGGATTTTTAAATGATGCCTGCCTGTGCTGAATAAAGTGCTAACTTGCACCTTGCATTTCAAACTGTGTCCTGAGCAGCCATCCAGTTGGTACAACACCAGCTGAATTCCCAGAGGCCACTGTTCAATCAGGCTTGACTGCAATTATCATGTCAATATTTTGTGCTCCGATATGCAGATATGCACACACAAGCTGCATAATACCTTCTTCTCCATGGAATGTTGACTTATGTTCAATGTTCTGAGAATTTTTAATGAAACAGGATATTAAACTTTCAACTGTAGAAAATCACAATTATTTGACCTTAGATAGAAAGGTTGTACTCTTACGCTCTTACACTTTATTGAGTGATAATAACTAGGGAGTCCACTTTATTTTAAACTCAGTGACAAAACAGTAATGGCCTTTAAAAACATGTTAGATCTTGTTTACTTCCTCATTCTCCTGTCATTCTGTTTCCTGTTAATTTGCACAAGAGTAAACTCCTAAGTGGTTTAAGAAAGCTTCTGTAAGCTACTTATCACCCCTTCAAAAAAACACAAAATACAGTTTTTTAATTATTTTTCAATTAACATCAGGAATCTCACAGAAATCACAGAAACACTAGGTTGG
>NW_010526979.1:0-10887 GCF_000687285.1 Phaethon lepturus
TGCCGCAGCCGGGCAGGGGACGCCGAAGAAGGGGGGGCCCCGCAGAGAGGTTTCGGCCGGTGGGCTCCCGCCCCTCAGCAGCCCGCAGGGCGCGGGCCCCCGTTATCCTTGGAGTATCGCTTTCCACCTTGAGTCTCACCACTACTAAACCTAGAAGAATTTTAGTTTGGAAAACTCTGCTGATAAGCAGAGGGGAGGGGGTTTTTGGAGAAGAGTCACTTGTCCCGTGAAAATGTCAGGCTTGTGAAAGCTATCTGCAAGGTCATACCAAATTTGGGGAATTGCTTCACTGCATTTGATGAATTTCAACTAAGAGTAAAGATACTCTGGTGAATTTGAGCTAAGAAATGTTATTAAAAGAAGTGTTTTCGTTTCCCACTTCTAAATGACATGAAGATCAAAGCTAGCTAAATTCATTATTGTTTTTACAGAAGCTAAGCATCACATCTTGCTCATTTAGTTCCCACCTCTTCCCCAGAATTTGTGCAGGCTTTTGTTCTGGCAAAAGCAAGACTGGTCCTTGTTTTGGGTTGGCTCAGAGAGGGTTTTTGTTTGTTTTCCTCTGAAGAAATCAGGTAAACAAACTAGATTTTCTGCACAACCCTGAAAATAACAGTTCTCAGCTTCCCTACCTACACATATGGGAATCTCTATCATTTGCTTCCAGTTACGCCTTTAGTGTTTATGAAAAATAAACTCCTGTTTTTTTCCTATCCACTGAAATGCCATTAACTCACAGCTGAGTCCCAGACAGTTAAACTGCTCAACTCAAGTTATTCTCAAGTAACAAGTTCAGGACTCAGCCTAATGTAAGTTTCCCTTTACTGCCTTCCCCACAGGATTCAGATTATGTTTTATATAGTGGTTATGGTGTCCTGAAAGAACCTCAGGAAAAAAGGCATTATTAGACATCATCATCTCCTGCCCACTGGGACCCTATATGTTCACTTAGATTCAAACTCCTACATGTCAGAACTATTACTTTTTAAAGTACTTCCTTATCTCATGAGCATTATCCAGGGCTTCTATTACAGACTCAGCATTAAGCATGCATAACGCACATCTGTGGCTGTGTTCTCTGTTCCAGAAAATTTATGAAAAGCTTTGGCTTCTGCAGCCATGAAGAATCTGCATTTACAGATTTTAGCAGAAAACACAGAACGGCAAGTCCCAGCCCTGAGGTTCACAGCTTTATGCAGTATTTCTTTCAAAGGCAACAGTTTTTACTTACTCATCTCAATGGAAGCAAAAAATACCTCCTCACCATGTCTCATAGTTTTTGTTAAAACAGGGGATTAACTGTTATTTTCAGAAGAAACTATCATCACATATAAAATTTTAAACATAGGGACATCCACTTAGCAAATGCCTGGATTTGATGGCAGGGGTGGGGCTAACAGAGCACACAGAGAGCAGAGCAGAGGAATGAAGGTAGTATATGAACCCCAAAAACTCTTGGGCCAGTTTTCAGAGCTGCTAAGTACCCATGCATCTTGCTTGGGATCACTGGCAGCTAGGGAATGTTTAGTACCTCTGAAACACAGGCACTTGCACTTTTCAAAGCTTCATTAGCAGTTATTCACACACACACACAGAGCTCTATGAACAGCACGCCTGGTAAGAAAAAGCCTTGGAGCTCTCCTGCATAGAAAGCATAGTCCAAAAAGGGTGCACGAGATGAGCAGGGTAAACAGCCGACAGTGCAGAAAAGAGAAGCATGAGGTGTCGAGAAAAATGTTGTTTCCTTCTCTGTCCTCACTCCATCCCCATTTCTTCTTTGGGGAGTGACGTTAAATAAGAATCTCCCAAGGAGGGGAAAAAGACCCCAAACTGTAAACAAACAGATTAAAAAGAAAGTGAACAAAAGGAGGAGTAAGAAATAGTGTCCTAGAAAAGGTTCCTTACCTAACCTACTGAGAAACATAGACTTACAATCCAGTTACAGATAGTTACTCTGTGCTTAAATAAAAAAAAAAAAGTTAGCACAATCTGACATTTTTGCAGAAGTTCTAGACTAAAACATGCACATGTTGAACAGAGAAGACTCATCAACAAAAGAAGGCAGAGAAGCAACACGGGAAATAGTAATTTACAGTAATGTCCTTGCAATTGTGGGGGGACATTATGATAAAATATGATGTGTGATTTGGAGAGGAAATACTATTTCTTCTTTTTTTCCAAAAGTATTTGTGTAACTTAGGAAAATATTCACTGCACTGAAAGAGTATTCTATTCCAAACAGACAGTATTCACCCATGCCTCCGTATGTTTTGTTCATCTGTCCAAAATCAGTAACAGGAAAAGCAAAGTTAAACAGTCAAGCATCATTAATTAACACCAGCCAAAACTGACTGAACTTGAAAAGATACCTACTTTAAAGAACCACATTAACCATAATGCTATTAACCATAAGCACAACATTACTAAAAAAACCCAAACAAAAAACTCCACCAAAAAAACCCCCAAAACACAAGCTAGAAATGAGAACTCATTTCCCCAGCAAAGCCTTAACACTGAAGAGACTACAATGCACGGCATGCAAAAATAGTAGACACCCAACTTTACTGGAACATCTCCTCAAAATAACAGTAAAATACAAAGAAGGTGTACTGTATTTTACAAGTGCCATAGACTGTTTACCGCTCTTCAACTTCTGCAGTAGACCAGCAGAGCACTAGCAAGACAGCCAGCTTGCACCCACAAGCCACATGTGGCAAGTCAGGGTTGGTATTTGACTCGTTACCTTAAGTGCAGCTGGTCACCTACCATTCCCATGCAGCTGGGTTGTAATTAACAGGAAGAAGCCATAAAAAATGTTTATCTTTACTTACTGCTCTTTGGTGTTAGTTGCTTTGTGACTTTGGCATCTGTGTTGTACCTGTCATTCAGCCAGAAACAACTTGCCAGAATCACTTAAAAGATAAAATAAAAAAGTCCTATTTTCTTACTTATTTGTCAGAAATCAGACCAAAATGGAACATTGATACTGTAGGTCTTGTAGGCTTTGTGGGCTTGTCACAACCAGTTGTAATCAACTCCCATGTTTCTACAGTAGCACGGGGACACAGGCATTATAACTTGAGCTCAACAATGATATTATTAATAACCACTGGTAGCGGCTGTAGTCATGGCACAGTACTTGCAGCCTTACTCTGAGATAGGGTCATATTTTGGTGGTCATAAGAGGAGTGGCTTATTACCATCCAAAGTTCTTCACTGAATTTACTGAGTTACAGATGTTGTCCATTTGGGTTATGAGTGTGGGGCTTATGAATATACCTTACATAGTTAACTTTTGTCAATATAAAAATGATAAGAAATATTCTGCCTAAGCTTAATTAATGTCTGTGGGGTGGGGGAGGTGGGGTTTTCTCCATCACTGTCTGACTGATCCAAGTTGGGCTGTACAAACTGACAGTGCTGAGTACCTGCAGGGAGTGAAAAGGACTTCTCTTGTGGCGTAGCTGTGGGCTTCTATGTCTTTCAGAGGACATTTTTTTCCCCATTCTCTGTCACAGAGGTCCATGCTAAACCTAGCTGGGGTAGTAAAAACAGAAAGCCCAGTTTCAGACTACCAGCTGGGGCAATGAAAGTAGGGTAAATTCCATTTGACTAAGGTGAACTTAATTATACCATTGGTTATGCTAGTTAACTCTGGTTTTAAATGCACAAGGAAAGTTGCACCTGTTGATGTGTACCTTGATTACTTCAGTCTTTTTGTATTACTGTGAAATGTTCTGGAATGCCTAAATGTATGAGGTAGTAGTGGGGCTGCATCTGTTGCTAAGTTGTCCCTAAGTATGAAGTCAAAGTTTAGGGATTTTAATCGCATTTGCAAACTAGAAGTTAAGAAGTCTTCTAGTTTCTTTATAGGGAGCAGCTAACAAAAATGTTGTAATTAACCTAACTGAAGCCAAGTTATATGTATGCTACTATAGCACCGGCAACTGCAAAGCTGTGAGGGATTTGGTGCAATAGATGGAGAAAGTCTGGGTCGAGGTGAGTGCTGGAAGAATTAAAAATCAGGCAGAGTAGAGTAGAGAAATATGTCACAATACTTGACCTTTCTGAAAGAGACTGAGCTATGTTGTCCAAAACTTCTAACGCTGTAACCAAGCAAAACAATTATTTGGTTTTCTAGAAATTGGGGAGAGGGAACATATCCGATTCTTTTAACTAAACAGAGTTACATCAAAGATATCTATTTAATAATAATTGTTTCTAAGCAGAATAACTTTAAAGAATTTATTAAAGCTGAAATGGTTTTACAAGTTCTCTGTAGTACATGTTTGCACAAAGCCAAGGAAATGTATTTTATTCTATCCCATGAGGTCTGCATGTCTGTTTTAGGAGTGACTTAACTGATAAGTATGAAGAATTTGCAGATTTCTCAAGTAATTCTTCTTGCCTTTAAAAAAAAGTCAGGTCAATGTGGTTCATTGCTTTCTACAGAAGAAGAGAAAATACTTTTTTTTTCCTAACTAATAGAGTGATATAAGTAGTAAGATCACAGGAAAGTCACAAGGCAGTCATTCTGCTGAGCCCTTATATACTTTAAGCAGGAAAACACACATTATTAAAAAATGGTGACTTAGGCTGATAAAGACCTACAGAGATAATTCACAGGACTGAATGTCAAGATATACTCCTATTTCAGAAAGACAAGGAGGAGAAAAAAGGGAGGAGGAACTGCCTTATGTAAGCAAGTTACTTATTCCAGGACCTTCTCTATATCAGGAGAAAGATAAACCAATATTTTTTGGTCTGCTAGACCAGGAATATTAGGAAGACGATGTTTCATTAGTCTAGCTAAAGGAAAGGAATAAAGAAACCATCACGTGCCTGGACATCTGTTGGGCAACACAGGCAAGAGGGGAAAAAAAAAAGGTCTTAAGTTCTTGGAAACTGACAGGAACAAAATTTTTTTTCAAGAAGTGAGAGAATTAACTGGAGACGGGCTTTTCTACATTTCATCCTGAGAAATAGAATATGATCAAGGAAGAAAATTTGGCTGAAAGTGATGATGAAATCATGAAGTTCATGATTCTTTATAAAAAAAGAGGGCAATGACAACAGAATAAAGAAAACAAATTTGAGTATAGGAAGATTATTGTTATTCATGGAAAGGTAGTCTAAGGACAAAGGGGATAAAAAGAGTTTTCAATTAATATAAACTTGTTATGGACTTGAAACACAAATAAGAGTTCATTCTTTCATGTAGAAGCACAAGAATCCTTGTGTAGGAATAATCTGTCAATAAGCAGAGGCTGGGAATGACTTTGTAGGCAGCTTTTCTGCAGAATAGCATCTAGGAGATATACTGGATGGAAAACTGAACATAAGCCAACAATGTCAAACTGCTGTGAAAAAAAGCAAAGTTCACAAAAGACTCATATGCAAAACACATGGAGTAGTGTTTCCTCTGTGTAGTGCTGTTAAGTCCTCAGCTGGAGTACTGTGTTTAATTTTGGTTATTTCGGGAAAGATGTGTGTGATAGGAATTATGGAAGAATGCAAAATTGAAGAGGTATAAAAGACATGACCTCTGAGAAAAGACAGATGGAATTTCGTGGAACATGCAATTGGTGGAAAACATGCAATTTGTTTTGAAAAAAATGAGACTGTTGCAAAAACAATGTAATCCAGTATCTTTCATATCTACTGTGGCACTGAATTATGGTAAGAAAGACAAAAAGTAGGTATTAGGAAAATGGCATTAACTGTATCGATAGTCTGGGCCAGGTTACTGATGGAGCTATTGGCATCTAGATTGTTGACTTTGCTTTCTTTTTTTTTTTTTTTTTCAGGTCAAGTCAAGAAATTGTCTACAAGTAAAACTTTGGTATAGATGATCTTTCCTTGGGGATTGAGGAAAGATGAAATTGTCTGCTGAGATCCTCATCGGCTCTATTTTCTCTGTTGTACTGATAAACATAACGAAGGGCAAAATGGAACAATGATGGTACATCGTATTTTGGTGAAAGACATGAGATCAGGTATAAACTGAGTCTGCGGAACAGCTGGTGACAGTTTTGGTGAAGGTTTCTGCTGGTGAGAGATGGGAAATTGGACAAATGGAAGAGCACTTAGAAAAGGTGATACAGAAGTGAATTGTCCTCAGAGGACATGATAGTTTTCAAGGATGGATTCGTAACACCCTTTTCTGCAGCTTCTTCTAGCCTACATCCTCCAAGTGCCATCTCAAGCACTGCCAAATGACTTTGCTACCTAGCCCATATCCTGGGAGGAGTCACTGACATGGTGTATATATTAATTAACTTCCAGGCTTCCTTTTGAAGCAAACAGATTAGTTCACTTTCAGATGAAAGTGGGCTTTGGTTTTGAGAATAGTTTATTCCCAAGTTAGCTCCCAAGAACTGATTTCTATAAGACAGTTTTGGTTCTTTCCATCTTCTTCAGTTCTGGAACGTGTTCCTTGTGCCCTTATTTCTGCGCACTGTCATGATATATCCTGGAGCGTGCAATGCATATCCTTCACTTTGGGCAACAAAGATATCTCTCTGTGTTTTTGCTTTCTGTATAGCATCACTGTGACACAGCTTAGCACCCATACACAGCACTAAGGACTGTTAAAAGACAAGAAGTAATCAGTATGTCTTAGGGTTTTGGGTGCAGCACATGAGATGCAAAGGAAGCTCAAATTAAGTGGTAGACCATAGAAATGTGGCCAGTCCACTCCAGAGGGGGTATTTCTGAGTAAAGTGGATAAAAGCTGTTGAAACCATGAAGGTCATGGAATTCTTCAGGAGTCAGATATTTTAGCAGTGTAGGTGTAACTACTGATATGGTTTGTTCACTGGTAGGATTTCATGGTGTTTCACTTGGGTTCATCACCTGGGATGAATGAAGTTGTGTGGGTAGAAACCACATATGCTGCTTCAGAAAGGTCTTATTCAAGGACTCAGTCCCACCTCACATCAAAAATTTAGGTGATGGTGAATTATCACGAGTTTATGTATGAAAATGTGGAGAAAATATCAGATAACTTTACTACATGGGTAGCACCAACCAAGCCCCTTTCTTTGACCTGAACAACATTTTGAATGTGTTGCACAGCACTGGACAGAGTGTGGGCAACACAGAAGATTTCATTTCTATTCTTTAGTCCCAGGCCCTCAGAAGAAATTAACAAGTGACAATTACTTTCCTTTAATTATTTACATTTTTCAAGGCAATGTCAAATCTTGAGAGCAAGGTTCTACCTCTTTTGCTCTAGCCTCTCTCCCTCCAATAATCTAGCATTTTGTAGATTTTGTTTATATTTATATATAAAAATAAATATATATAGTATTCCAATAGCATGACTGAATCAAACAGGTGTTATTCATACAGGTAGCATGTGTTTACTACTGAATGATGTTCTGATTAAATGTTTATATGCTCCCAAGGGTCAGCAAATGTGGTCCTCTTCATCTAAAGGAATCAGTGTAAACTTCCCTGCTCACTGAACATGCACTTCATGACTCTTAGAAGCACATCTGCAGATTGGCATCTAAAACTGCCTCCTTTTCCAACAAGGTCCTGGCCCAGTCCTTCAGCTGACAGGTGAGCAGACTTGAGGAGCATGTTTTCTCCAGTGTAATCTTGAACAATTTACACTTACAAGAGTAAAGGAAATGCTTCACGTGGACTGGGGAGTGCTGAGGCAGCTAAGGGAGCTAGTGGGATACAGTCCCTGGTTTTTATCCTGTTGATGTAAACCTTAGATCAGGACTGTCTGTACTGTTTTCATGCAGTGCTGAACTTTTAGCTCTGTGTTTGCAATATTAAACTCGTTATGTAAGCTTACATTTCTGTATGCATCACTGCACAGTCACACTTAGGCTTTCACCAAACTTTCCTTCTCTTGTACTACTTTCTAAACACATTATAAGAACTCTAATGAACTTCTGGTTGGACCTAAATTAACATGGGCATCAAAAAGGTCTGATGAAGGATGATATTTCCTTTTAAGGAGGAGCTGGTTCTTCCAAGGTATGCACAAGAACACACCTGAGCAGCTCTTAAAGATTCAGGAAATGATTAGGCTTTTCTAGCTAGCAACAGCCTGCCAAAAAAGATTAGACTACCAGAGACTAGCTTTCAAAATGTATTATCTTCCTTTATGTGCCTGTGGTTATGAGAGAAAATGTAGGAGCATTGAAAAACAACGGTAGCTGCTGCAATGTATTTTTTAATTCTCCTTTATTCTTTTCAAAAGGATGTCAAACTACCTATGCAATACTATCAAAATCTATTTGAAGCTCCTGAATGGTCTTTTAATTGTCTAATGAATCACTTAGTACAGAAATAAATTCAGGTAGCATATCAATTAATTAAGTGTTCCGTAAAATAACTTATGTTCAGAGAAGCAATACTTTGTTTTTAGGGATCTTTAGCTGCATTGCAGAGCGATAGTAAAATAGACATTCTAAAAAGTAACTATTTGGGATCAGTTTCACCAAAAGTAAAATCAAAGAAAAGGAAGAAATTAATTTTTAAAATGCTTGTTACTCAAATATTACTTTGATTTATTAATGGATAAAAATTTATTTAGGTCAATGAAAAAGGAAAAAAAAATAGTTGTACTATTCTGATGAACTGATGCTTATGGAAATAATTAGAAGATCCCAGCTGCACTACTTATTACTGAATATCCTTGAAGTCAATATGCACTGTGTGTTTCCCTTTTTGATGTAATTCAAAAAAGCTTTTAATGAATTACAAGTAAATTCATACCATATGTCCAAGACAGAAATCAGGAGGAGCTTTCAGACAGTATCACTGTGAATGCACTGGATTTTTTTTTTTTTTTTACTCTGTTTATGTTGGATGCTATCCTATAACGAATAAGAAGACATAATCTGAATACCTCCAACCCATTTGTAATGTAATGCTGCGGAACAGCAACATTCTGCAATGTTCCCTTACCTATAGACCTGGTAAAAATGAATCTAGGCTCAGAACCCAGTTATTTCTCCTAAGAGCTAGGAGATTTATTTAGTTTTTAATCAAGAAAGCTATTATTGTCTCTCTTCCTCCAGCCCCAGACCTCAGCATGAGTTTATGATAGCTTCAACCAGAGTCCAACAGCGAACAATCCCTCCCTTGCCAAAAGCACATAAAAGTCCAGCCATAAAAGTCCAGGACAAAGCCAAAATTTACTGAAGTACTAAAAACTATCAAAAGGGAAGGTGAGAAGCCCTTCTCCACCAGCAGCACAGAACACGGTGGGACACACAACCTTTAAATTCCTGCTCCACTGGGTGTAGGTCATGGGTCTGGCTCCGTGTCTCCCAAAGGAAAAGGCACCAGGACACAAGCCCTGATCCAGCAGGAGGGAGGAGGTGCAGCCATGCTGGTGGGACGTCCACAAGCTGGCAGGGCACTTCAAGTCCTTCTTTTGGTCCAATTAATGCCGAGTTACGTACACAGCATGAAGCCGTTTTACAACCGAGGTTAGACACCTGGTGATTAGGAAATTCTCCTTGCTAGTGAAGGAGGATTAAAATTCACTTTGGAAAATTACAGGACTGCACTTGGCTCTTCCACAGCCTACATGGGGAATGGGGTTAAGCTGACAGACTCAGATACCTACATTTATGTTACTACATGTCGATGCAATGTCCAAATTGCCATTATGGCCAACAGGAGTCTAGTCAATAAGGTAGATATCTGCTTTAAGTTGAGCTGACCAGATTTCTGCACTCTGGATATCTCACTTGCTCTATAGATTAGATCTTCACTGACAGTAATGGGAGCTGGACACCTTCTTTACAAGCAGACATCTAGAATGATGTGTCTGAATGTGGGAACTGTACACCAACTTGAACGTAAAAGGTACATCATGGCACTTGTGCAGATGTCGACCCATTTTTTCCCCAAGTGAAGGCCTGTAAAGAAGATGGTTCAGGATGATCAAAACTTTCAGTAACTATGGCATTTGTTTAAAAAAACAAAATACAGAATCCATGCAGCTCTAAGATCCTCTTGAAATGGTGCACTGAAGGAATCACTGTAGTCTTAGTTGACATTCTTTTGGAGACCAAAAAATTAAATTGAGTTTTGGATAACTGTGGTTCTTGGTGTCTGAGACTTGGTACATAAGGCTCACTCTTTCAAAAAAGAGCATCTGACTTAGTTGAACCTTGCATTATAAAATGTTGTGCTTGTGGTTGTTTCCTTCTGAAGATTTTCATTTCACATGTTAACATGTATTTTGAAAATATTATGAGTTTACAGTAATCAACAACCCTGAGGAATTTGGTCAATATTATGGACTTGCATTTAGTGATTTGAGTATTTACATGCAGAAAAGCCGCGTGGCTTGTTGTGTCAATGGCCACACACATGAAAAGAGACTAGCTAAAATCCACGGTTTTTGAACCATATGTATTAATTTCTCTTGCTTTGATGGTCTGTTTAATATAAAGCCAGGAATGTTACTGTGTTGGAAAAAATTTTCTGTTACTGTTGTCCTCATTAAAATGTTTTAACTGAAGAAGAAAGACTGTGGTATCATGGCAAGACTTATCCTACCCATTAAGGCGCATTTAATACAAGAAAATAAAATAATGACATTTGTCTACACCAATGTAGCATCATACTACTACTGTAACTGGCAAGGAGGAGTTACAAGTTGAGTAGAGAGTCAAGGAGAGACGTATACCTTATTTTCCTTATTTCTGAGTATCACAGTGACAGTGGAAAGGATAAGTTATCACTTTAAAATTCCATATAGATGAATAGTAGGAGTGAGAAACTGTGACTATGAGTGTGACTAAAACACTGCTGTCATGACAGCCTCAATATTTCTATGGTGTTGAATAGAGCTCAGGTTATGTCACCTCCACAAAGCAGGAATCTCTTCCCATGGATTTCAGCAGG
>NW_010526979.1:10918-45158 GCF_000687285.1 Phaethon lepturus
ATTCAGATAAGTTTTCAAAATGTATTTAAAATTATTTTGTGGTCAAATTAATTTTTATGTAGCTACAAAGAGGCAGTGGCTTTTCATATAATTTTATTAAGTAAGATTCTCCAAATGACTAGATTATTTTTATAGTCTTCAAAATATTACACTCCAAAAGCTTTCCTAAAAATATTGCAAAATGAAGGTTCAAAGTAGCTTCCTTAAGATAGTATCTGAAACTTTGAGTACAGAGGAGACATGAACATGGAAATTAAGGAGTGCAATTGTATTACCAACAGCTGCTTTTATGTGCATATTCTGAATTAAACTGGACTGAAGTTGTTCCACCAGAAGCTAGAGGCTTCATAGGAGAGGCAAATCAGGCACTGAAGTGGTTGATTCAAGGAAGTGAATGAGGAGAATTAAACTGATAGTCTACACAAAACCTTCCTTACATTATATCCCTTATTCCTGTTATTTTATCACTCCTCTGAGCTTATAACAGGAACTTTGATCTGAATCTTTTAGAAAACAATTGTTAGAGATGACATGATCTAGAAAGTTAGGATTTGTTTGTTTTTTTAGCTCTTACCACTAACTCGCAGGATCTTGGGCACATGATTTTCTCTCCTCATTTATTGAAAAAAAAAGATTTTATTGAGGTTATTAAATATTTATCTATTTATGAAATGGAATTTATGAAATGCACCTTTCCTGATCCACAGAAGTGCTGTTAGAACACAAAGAAAGCACAAAGTGCCCAGGTTGTACAGACAGAAAAGTCAGATCCGTACCTGATACGGAACAGATTGTCAGGGTTTGGAGCACAACAGCTTTAAGGGCTACAAAACCACAGGCAGTCGTCGTGCTTTAACCCCAGCTGGCGACCAAGCCCCACGCAGCCGCTCGCTCACTCCCCCACGGTGGGGCGGGGGAGAGAATCAAAAGAGTAAAAGTGAGAAAACCCGTGGGTTGAGATAAAGACGGTTTAATAGGCAAAGCAAAAGCCGCGCACACAAGCAGAGCAAAACAAGGAATTCATTCCCCACTCCCCATGGGCAGGCGGGGTTCAGCCATCTCCAGGGAAGCAGGGCTGCATCACGTGTCATGGTTACTTGGGAAGACAAATGCCATCACTCCAAACGTGTCCCCCCCCACCCCTCCTTCCCCAGCTTTATACGCTGAGCATGACACCATGCGGTGTGGGACGTCCCCTTGGGCAGTTGGGGTCAGCTGTCCCGGCTGTGTCCCCTCCCAAGTTCCTGTGCACCCCCAGCCTGCTCGCGGGCGGGGTGGGGTGAGGAGCAGAAAAGGCCTTGCCTGTGTGTGAGCACTACAGCAGTAACAAAAACAGCCCTGTGTTATCAATGTTGTTTTCATCCCAAATCCAAAACGTAGCCCCATACTAGCTACTATGTAGGAAGCTAACACCATCCCAGCCAAAACTAGCCCAGCAGTAAATGCAAAAAAAACCAAAGAAAAAAGAACTGGACGAGCAGCTATTGCATTTTATGAAAAAGTCACCTTCCTTCCTTCGTTTGCTGTCTTGTATGTTGAAGGATTTATTTAAAAGAGAGGAAAAAGATCTCAGTAGCAGACGCCAGCACTGTTTCTTAACCTCAGTGCCGCGACAGCGAGGCAGGAAGGGTACACCAGCGGGCGCACCGCAGGAAAGAGCCGAACAAGCCGGTGAATTATCAGTATGCAGGGACACGCGCGCGTACGAACACGCTCGGCCTGGCTTTGCAGCGGCCGACCTTTGCAGCCTGGGCTCTAGCTGAGGCATGTGATACCAATGTGAAGGGCAAGCTAATTAAAAAGCTTGAAACACTGTGCTGAGGTCATTCCTGTTTACCTCCCACTATAAAAGACGTGCCCTCTCTTGCATGCTGTATGGTAGCAAACAAGCCCATAGAAAGGCACTGTAGCAACCAGGATACCTCCTGCTCTAATTCCCGGGGGCTATCCTTTCTTCCCGCTGTCCTCAACCTCAAGTAACTCCTCCTTTCCGCCACCACCGGCTTCAGCAGCCTTCTTGGGCAGCTACTGGCAAGGCTCGGTTGCGTTTGTCCCTGCCTCGTGCCTCCCAAAGGCCGCCGAGGACGGGGGCCCTTGCCGCTGCTCCGTGTGCCACCAGCGAGGGGAGGCAGTCGGAGGCCCAGTCCTGGCGCTGTGGGAACGTGCAGAACAAACTGAAAAATCCCTGGGCATCAAAGGACAATCCAGATGTTTCCCTCCTCTCTCTAATCATGCTCGGTATTCTCCCATTACCCCCTCAGAGCTGGAACAATTTTATTCTTGGAGCTGTTATTACTTAACACCCTTAAATTAGTAATATCTTGAGTTTTGATAACGACTGTCATCTGAGACTAAAGTTGTTTTGCAAGCATTACACTATTGTCTGGGCTTCAGCTTCCTAGTGAAGCAGCAAAACCTTTTATCATCTCATTTTTTATATCAAGAAAGGGGAACAGTGTCTGAGCAGATGATCAGTTAAGTCAATCATAGGAAAGGAAACCTAGCCAAGACTTGCTGAGCCCTAGCATTGAGCTCCAGCTACAAAATCAGGCATTAAAATCTGGAAAGTGAAGGTAAAAATATCATTTGAAATAGACAAGTGAAATTTTGGGATATGAAGTGTCCCTCTCACCACAAGGCCTTTGAGGGTTATGGGCTGGTGTGGGATATGCAGATGGTATATATTTGGCGACTGGTTTAGCCAATGCTTAGTCTGAACTTCGCTACTAAATCTCATCTCCATTTAATGTGACAGTTATCAGAATCAAATTACACTTAAAACTTTTGATAACAAATCACTAGCAAAGAGACTGGAAGTTTACACAGTGGTATGCAGATAACTGGATATAACCACTAACAGAGAGAGAGAGAAAACTCCTTCCTCCACCAAAGTGGCCATAAACAGGCAGGGGAGCACTGTGGATGTGTTAGGGGAGTTGGAAAATGTTCAAATAAAATCACAGTTCCTGTTTCTTCTTATCATTTAAAACTTGCAATTATTATGCGAGAGGAGTAGTACCTCACACCTTCATTCAGGTGTAGTTGTTCTCTCTCCTGTAGACTGATACTGTGTGCACGGAGCAGGAACTTCCCTTGAGCCAGAGGGAAATCTTTGAGTCAGGTTTCTCAACTGCCATATATGTTTTACAACTCCCTTGCAAAATGCACTATCACTGCTTGTCAGAGGGTGGTTTATGTTTAATATTTCCAATAGATAAAAAGGTTATGAACCAGGAACCTGGGCCTGACATTCATACAAGGTGACAGAAACAGGGCGTGGGGTTACTTTCAGTTTACATTTCATTACAGAAAAGCCACCTTTTGCCGTGCACATCATACCATAACGAACAGTCATTGCAAGATGTTGTGATGAGCAGGACACTTCCCAGCTGCTTAGCTGTGCAGAAGGTAAAAGAGTTGCCCTGGTGCACAAACCAACATTTAGAAGCTGGTCCTCACCGGGTACAGCTCAGCAGATCTATATTTTACCAGGTAGATACATACCAACAGGCAGAGAACTCGGAGAACGATCTTCACATTGCACTGGATTTTGCTATATTGTAAGTCAGCCTTGTAAGCAGAACGGAGTCTCTAACATCACAACAAGGTGATGTAAGGATGTAAAAGGTGATGAAAGTATGTAAAAGATTCAGAGGTATAAGTTTGTCTAGCATTTCAGTTATTTTCTTTCTAAAAAGAAATTTTAATACACTTTTCTAAATTTCTGTCTGTCATAGGTATGCTCTTGTCCAGGAACAAGCACAGGGATGTGCTTTGGGAAGTGGGGAGAACAACATTTCAGTTTTAAATTTTGGAAAGCGGTCTAATTTTTCAAAAATAAAACAAAAAGTTCAGAGCTACCAGTGGATAACGACATTTTTCTTCTTGCAAAAATCATAGTCTTTTTAGGGAGGTCATACATAACATTGGTAAGTTGCCACCCTTTTCATACCAAAAAATTAATTTTCCATACTATATGGAACGTTTCCAGGCTTAGTGGTAGTGTGTGAACGTTTGTTGGGTAGAAATGTAATGAAAATTATAAATTACTTTCTGATAAAAAGACCTGCCACAGAAGTTAGGTTTTTGTCATATAATTTAATATCTAGAAGAATAAGGATTATTATTTACTTCTTCATGATCAAATCTACATATTCTGACATGTCTGTGCTTAAGAAATGGGAGTCTGAAATACACAGTAAAGATGAATTTTTTATGATTTCCTCTAACACCTGGGAAAACCATGCCCAGGAAATTTGGAATTGTTTCATGTTCACCTAGAAGGGATCCACAAAGCTGTGTCTTCCCCTCCTTAAAAAGTATCAGTTCCCAGTTGTCCTGACATATCTTCACTGAACCAGATTCCAGCCGAATTTGACATCTGCCATATAACACTTGAAACATTTTTCCTATGTGTATGGCATCTCAGCTGGAGTTTTCCAAAAGACATTAACATTTTTTTCATTCCTTTCTCAAATTATCCCAGTGGCTAATTTCCTTGTTATTTCCAATGTCTGGGTTGGCAGGATCTTACCTGTAAGACAGTAAAGTTGACCTTAGTGTCAAAACAACTTTAAAATTACAGGGTTTCTAGGCAGAGGATTTTTGAAAAGCATGCCACTTCCTGAAAAATCAAATATCAACAAGGTTAATTTATTATTTTTACTTGATAGACTTCAGACATTTTAAAAAAACTTCTATGAGCCATTGAAATCTCCTTTATTCCATTTTATACATATTTCAATTATTCCACTATATGTATTTCAGTTCTCTCTTCAGAGGCATGCAAGAGCCAGTCCTTTAATATTTGATTTTTATAGGACGTGTAATGATGAAAGGCCTAAAGAAGAGGAAGACAACTGAAGGCTCTGACAGGTCTCACAGCCAAACATTTGTTAGAACTTGTTTTTACTCTGGGCTTACATGAACTTACAGCAAATTCTTTGGCAAAGGGAAAGCAGAATAAAATGACTTTTTTTGATTAGAACCCTGATTTCTTATGTGAGGAAGATGTATTAATTCTAGAGTACCTGCCATTCCTTCATGCACTTGCACACTGCATGAAGAAATGCAATTCAAACTGGAGCAGCTGCAGATTTGCACATATATTGTGAAGCAATAACTGGACAAGTAAAGTGGATTAGTATGAGGCTTTGTTCAAAGAAAAAGTGTTTAATGTGAAGTGAAACTTTTCTCCAGGATCTGTTTCGCCTTGTGGAAGCAGCTGTTCCCCAAAACTATTACCCTGCCCTAAACGCGGCTGGAATGCAAATTATCTTTACATCGTGCAAAGTTTGGGTGAATGTTTTCCCTTTCTGTTGGTCAGAAACTTTCTCATGCTTCAAGATCCTTCTCCATGTGGTTCTTTAGGCTCCAAAGCAAAATTCTTATGGATGACTGTGGGTTTAGCTATAACTTGTAGCTATAGTTATTGGAGGCACCGTGACAGACCTAAACACAAGTGCTACTTAGAAATAAATGCTACTCAGAAATTCAATCACCTCCTGATCCAGTTTACTGGACTAATGGAGGTGGCTTGATGTCTAAACTAAACAGAACATTCCAGCTTTTAGCTAAGCTTGAAACTTATGTATTTGACTTTAAGTATCACAGGACTGTAAGCCTTTTTCTCTCACTCACGTGTAGTTTGCTTAATTTTTGTCCATAAACTGTTATCAGTAATTGACATTAGTGTATTTATCAGTTTCAATCAAAAATAATAAAATATTCATTTACCCTTGGGAAAGCGAAGCAGAACCATTCATACAAAGCATTAAAACAAGTTTTGCTTCATTTACTGTGTGCAGTTCCTGTCTCCTGGAACATTTGTTTCTTAGCATTTCATGCCCTATTCAGCAGGTTAATCACATGAGACCTCAACTGGCACTGCAAAAATCATAGGGCTTCCTAACTTTGTGTTTATTATAAGTTCAATACCTGAAAGAAGATAAAAAACATGGAAAACAGACTCCACTGTGTAAGTCATGTGAAGGGGAGATGGCCAATTCAGAGAATTTGCAGACACACTGCACACTTTCACGAAACTAAGAAAAAACCTTCATAGCCAAAGGAGAAAAAAAAAACCCCAACCCTAAACAAATCAAAACCAACGGCCCAGAAATGTTAAAGCAGATAGTGCTTTTCCTGAAAGTTAACTATTTACTGCTGTTACATTCACTGAAATGCTGATTTCTTTCTGATGCACCATTTACATGTCAGATAATGGAACTAGATGACATAAAAGAATGTATTTGGATTTATCCCAAACTCAGTATTCAGCATTTTTGGAAGTTTGCTCAAGTTGGCTCTCTTCTTAGCAAAGTTTGTTTTTTTTTTCATATCTGCTTATCTCAAAATTGAAAGACCCAGCTGGAACTGCAAGTAGAAAAGTCAAAATGCTGTCGGAAAAATTAGGTTTATAGTATTTCCACATCATGGAGCCTGTTAAATCTCTAAAAGAATATTGCTTTGGAAAAGTATAGCAACCTGAAGATGCCCTGTTAGAAGTGCTTTCCAGCTTGCACTGCAGTTCACGGTGCAATTGTGTAACTATAAATAATATAATAGAAGAAGAATTTTCCTTTATGCTGACACAAATTGAAGGGGAACAGAAAAACATAGAACATTCTTTAAAAAAAAAAGTTTTCCTTCATAATTTAAATGATCCAAGCCTATATAGTTACAGTTGGCCGCCTTATTTGTATCTGAGAGGAAGGGAAAAGCCAACCCTGCAAAGGCTGGTCTGGGGAGCACCTCACCAAAAGCATCTGGGTAGCTAAGTCTAGAAATCCTGCCACTGAAGTTGCATCTGAAGAGACAACTGCATCCAAATCACCACATAAACAATTTTTAAATGGCATCAGAGTAACAAATTCCATGGCATTGTACATTTCAGCCAAATATCAATGTCTCCTACACTACTGGAGAAGAAACTGTTGAATCTACTTGCACCTGCAGAGTGGTCCAGCTGACAGCGTAAGGGTATTAGAAGATATCGTGCTCTATGTGATTAATGAAAGAGGCTGACGCTATTAATACGGTGAAAAATATTCTGTTCGGTAATGACCATATTTGAATATTTCTTAAGTACTTTGTCGTACCTGGACTGATGCTTCTGTAAACGATTTTTGGGCCTTTTTTTTTTTTTAAAGGGAGCAGACACAATCCCACAAGCATGTAGGGAGGTAATACCAGGAAGAGGTGGGTATTACGGTTGAAAGGAAGAGAGGAGCACTGCTGGTGTGCAGAGAGGAGAGCTGCGTACCTTCAAAGGTCGGTGGCAGCTGGTCGATGTGGCAGCTGTGTTGGGGCTGCCTTTAGATAAAGCAGCCTTGTCAGGTTATGCATTTCCCATTGCAGGCAGTGGATGCTTAGGATGCTTTACCTCGGTTTGTGTAGCTTGAGCCTTTCCAAATATGCACTTCATAGATTTTTCATTAAGTTTTTGAAAGCCCATTAAATTGACCAAAAAATATTAGAAAATACTATGATCTGATGGCTTTCATACCTTGCTCAGCTTCAGGTAATTTTTACTCTATCCTATCTGATCTGATACAGCACTTAACGAGGAAACTGAAGTACAGGCTGCTTTGAATTAGTCACTGAAGTATGGACAAATTTAAAGAAAGAATCTATCATTTGCTCAGATCAGTTTGCCTGATACCAACTGGAAGGCCTCTGAGGGCTTTCCAGAATTAAAGGGAAAAAAAGGTTTGCCATAATAGAAGGCGTGTCTTTTCATGTTGAGTTAAGAACTCAACAGTTAATTTTCAGATTAAGTATTATGTAAAACCCAGAATTAACTAGTTTTTCACACTGACTAGATTTTGGGCTGTAAAAATTGGAAAGTAATTCACTGAAAAAGTGTACAGATTATATGCAGAAATAGCCAGGCTGCCTAGCATTTGTTTGATGAGTAAAATGGGAAAAAAAAGTAGAAGCTCTAAGAGGGGAAAATTGTCCAGTCCACAGATTGGAGAAAGTTTGGAAAACAAGCACATCTTCAGTCAGAATTTCTAGCGCCGTATGAATAAGCCCACTGCAATAACTAGAAACCATGACGTGAAAATATGAATGGGACTACATTTGAAAAGGAACAACACATAATCAAATTAAACTTTTTTCATTTTGGTAATTTGTACTTTTGTATTGAACAAGTACCCATGGCGTTTGAAGCCTGGAGTTTTCTCAAAGCCTTCCAGTGCCTCCAAACCACGACAGGACTCGTGCTCTTTGATGAAGCTTGTTAGAAAGCAAATCCTGCAGCCGAGCAGTGAGAGGACCAAACCTTGTGCTGTCTCTCTGAGGATTGGGCCCTTGCTGGGTGGCACTGAGGTCCTGGAGCCCCATCACTGCTCCGGACTCTTCATCTGCTGATTGAACTTAAAATGCAAATGCGGAAGCTGGAAGCAAAGGATAACCTCTCGCACGCTGCCTTCCTGTACTGGCGGCCGGGGGGTACAGCTGGAGATACCTGTACTGGAGAGGAGCAGTGAGGCATAGTTCACACGTTCCTCTTACTGGAAGGGCTGGCTGGAGCAGCTCCTGCAACTGAGAATGGATCTAAATTGAAAACCCTTCTCTTCCATGGACAAACGCAGCTTCCTGCTGGCCAAAACAGTTTGTAAGCTTTTACTGAATCCTACACGTACATCTGGCCAAAAAAAAAGGGAAAAAATCAAAACTGGGATTTCAAAAGTAGGACATTTTGATTTTCTTCATTTCTGAATTATGAATTCTTACATTTTTTCCTTTAACTTTTTTAGAAATAGAGTTCTTCTTTACTTTTTCTCTTCAAATATAGCACTCTAACCTTTTGCTCAAGTGAAAAAAATCAAAAATTTTTTTCTGCCTCCCCTCCCCCAATATTTTTTATCTTCTGGATTGCTTTTATGAGAGAACATAAATTTGTTTTAGCCCCAAACCCCAATTATTTCCCCAAACCTGTTATTGTACTTTATCCAAATGGAAAGAAGAAGAAAAAATCCATCATAGGGATTCTTTCCAAAATAACTTATCAACAACTTATTCGCTAGCTTTGGAGACCAAGGTCGGGAGCCAATTGATTGTTGAATAAGGCACTTGGTGAGGAAGAAGAACTCTTCATGAACACAGTTTTTCTTTTTTTTTCAAGTGCCCATTGAGTGACAGCTTCTGGGTGGTGAACATCTGAAAACATCACCTTATACTCGGGAGCAGACACATTTGTCAGCATTGTCACTGGTACTGGCAAGTGCGTTTTGTGCAGGCACAGCAGACGGTACTGTCCTGTATGAATGGCCGTATTTTTCTTTAGAGCTCACAAATTCAGTGTCAGTAGGGGAGGAGCGGAGGGCTTCTTGCACTGCAAGTCTTCCAGTCCTACAAAACAAACTACCTTCAGCTCTGGAAATATCTGCAATAAGAAGCAGCAATGATGTGGGAATAAGCTCCACAGCTGCTTGCTCTCAGCATTTAATCCACCCTGAGGCAGGCAGGAACATACCTGCTCACTGCCAGCAAAGCCATGTCTGTGCAGCTGACCTTGGACAAGTGCTTGTTCTTGGGTGTCCCCTGCCACAACTTCATTGCTGTCTTGCCCGAATTTCCTTATTTTTTCTCCCTAAAATTAAGCACTTCCTTTTCCTACCCTGTGCTAGCAGATTTAAGTCATACAGCTCCATATATTGCATCTGACATGAAAAGGCTGGATGTTTAGTGAGGGTGTCTTTGTGTCACTTTAACATAAGTAAAGAAAATGCAGTCATGCAATTAATTCCATTGTCCTCAGCAAAAGACAACCGGATTGCTAAGCAGCAGCGTTCAATCTGGTGCTGCCAGTTCCCAGATCCTGCCAGCAAACACTCAGCAAAAGCCTTCGTTCTAGTTTTTAGAAAGAAATTAAGGCAGCCTGTGAAAAAATAATAAAAAAGAAAATGAATAACCAATTAAGTCACCACAAGTTCCTGAGTCTGTGATTTTATCTCAGAAAAAGCTGCCAATGTTCTATGCCCATTTTATTTTACAAAAGGAATTTGGAATTACAAACTCCCTTAGAACTTGCACAGTCAATTTTTGCAGGGAGGAAACTTTCAGCTGAATTAATTCAACCTGTTTCTGCACATGCATTTTGTGCTAGTGACACGACAGCAGCAATCGGAGATCATAGGCAAACTGAGCCCGTAATGCTACTCTGCCCTTAAGCTTTGCTCTCCCATCCCAATGCTGGTCTGATGGTCAGGTCTAGCAAATTGCCTGTGACCCATTTTTTAATTTACAGGATCAGGGTGAAATGTCTATCTGGGCAGAGGAGCTCCCAATGATTTGGAAGGGAATTGCGAGAGAGAGGACTGCATTATCTGTGTAATTGCTGGAGATGTTTACCTCTCATTCAGTACTTAATTACTTTTAACTGAATTCACTTTTGATTCATGGTAAAAATGAATTCACCTAAGAATTACTACAGCAAGGTGAGTTACATACATTTGTACAAATACAAAATTTGTATTAACCTTGCTCCTTTGTGCCTGGTTTCTCTTTTTGCTCTGCTGACTTCATCTCAGAAATACTTCATCTTTTTGCCCTTCATCTTCACGTTGTATCATTCACGGCGACGAATATTCTCAATGCTGGTACTTTCACTGTTTTGGACTAACCCAGATTAAAGCACTTTGGTGACTTAAAGCGTACCTACAGGAAAAGACCTGGTTGCCACGTTGCTCTGCCCCTGCCCCGACACAGCCTTAGCCCCGTGATGTTTCTGTCCGTGGCGTGACCCTCTCTGTGGGGCACGGGGCCTCTCTTCCCCGCTGGCAATCCAGCTCGCACAGCTGCCACTCGGCTCCACGCCTGGCGGCACGTGCTAGCGCACATCTGCCCCACAGCTGGGTTCTTCCTGGATGACCACGGAAGCCCTGCTTGCACTTTGCTCATCTGAGCATGGGGACCTTGTGGTGAGCTGTCCCCAAGCAGGACGAAGGTGTTTCCATATAGTTCTCCCATAAAAGCTGTATGAAATGGTACCAAACTGCCTAAGAACAAAAGAAAAGTAAACCCCATCAAAATGAATAGCTACTCACCAAATCAACCAAAATCAGGCAGAAATGAAGCCTGGGAGCTTTGAACAGGAAAAATTTCTTTAGAAGCCATGAAAGCTAGTGCAGGAGCTACTTTGATCTGTAAGTTACACCATGTGTGGTTGTTATTAACACTGACTGAGGATCATCTCTTTCGGAGTTATGACTTTTGTAACCATTTATAACTGTTTACCTTATTAGTAACTGCACCTGTAACCAGACAACGTGTATTTATGATCCATCGTTGTTAGGTATATATAAAAAACAGACTTACGCACCAGAGAGTGCCAGGGGCAGAGGAACAGTTTTGAGGAAATCACTTTAAAATCTCCTTCCCTTGTCATAAGAAGGCCAGTGCCTGATGTGGTGGGCAAAAGCCCATACCTTTCAACACTATCAATGCTTTAATAGTCCACAGCTTGTCTACTTAATTGTTCTGCTTCCTCTCCAAAAGGTTAGTGATGCTGCAGATGTGGAAGAAGACGACGAGTGAATGTGAAGTTCTGGAAGCAGCTGCATGAAAGATTAAGGTCAGGTAGTCTCTTACGAATTAGGACTATCCTGCAGGTAGTCTGCTTCTCTTCACAGTTATATTATATAAATCAGCAATCACAGCAACAGATATACTTACAGGAGACCAGCAATGTTAGAAAGAATTTGGAGAACTGTTGCACCTCTGAGACTCTGTACAGAAAGTGGTCAGTGACTGCTGACTGGGTCTTGAGCTTTCGATGCAACATATTACTGAAGACTTTTAAAGTAAAACTATAATTTCTCTAAAAGTGAACATGAATTCCTAAGACAAAAGCATCTTAGACATGAAAAGTCCACTGCAAAACACAGCAGGAAAATGATACATGGGACGACAGTACTACAAATAAGGAAAAATTCTGTTTACCGTAACCATAGATGGTGAGAAAAGATGAGTGAGCACAGGTTACCAAGTAGCTGTAGATCTGGATGTGAACACAGAACAGCGTAGCAAAAAAAACCAAAAGCAAACTTGTTGCTGAGTTCTGCGAATTTATTCCTGATGCTGCCTCCCTGTCTGAAGTTTTAGGAATCAGAGTCGCAATTTGTATACATGCTCATTACTTGTGACTAATGAGGAAGCACAAAAAGAGGTTTGGCCTCCTTCCCTGAGCGGTGACCACTGGGAGAGAAATTAATTATTGAGAGCAGTTTGTGTCAGAGTAGCTCACAAATATTACTGCTGCAGAAGAATTCATAGCTGGAAAAAGACAGAGGATCATCTCTGATGATTGCCTTTGACAAATTTTCCTTACAAATTTGATATCATGGCAAACGTTTTTTACGATAAATGAAAAAGACCATTTTACACTGTGCTAATAAATGTGTCCTAAGAAGAGGACAGGCTTAGCTGTATCTTCTGCTATAGATAAGCTGTAGATGGGAAAAATATACAGTCCTAAAAAGCATGAGCCTGACTCATCATTGTATTTCTGCTTCTATGGAGCAGACCCTAGAAGATGGCCTGGGCATATCAAAACTACCTGAGATTAGCTTTAATTTCAACAGGATTTTGTGCCTGCAGAGCCAAGACCACTCTGAGGAGAAGAAACATGGGCAGCCAGGCTTAGGAAGGCACAAATGAACAGGAAAGGTGTGGACGGACTTCATTAGGGAACCATGAAAACTCAGCACGTGGGAGTCTGAACGCAGCGGGATAACTGAAAGCTCAGCCCAGTGACCGCTGTCTTGTTTGCAGGTCCAGCCTAGCTCTAACTTCGCATCAACAGGGCGGGTTTATGAGGTGGAGGGTGTTTAGCGTGCCTCCTTCCCCTTCCACCTCCTCATCACCAGGCACGTGATTTGTCTGCTAATAATGCAGAGCCACGAACGACCATGCCAGCTCAGGGCCCCAGCTCCAGCTCAGCGCCCACACCCTCCGTGCCAGCCACCCCGTAATGCTCACGCCGGAGCCAGCCTGCAGTGGAGGGCTCTCTCAGCGTAGGAAGGGGAGGCACTGCCAGCAGCAGAGGACATGCATGTTTTTCGTTTGAACTAACAGCTACCGTAGGTGCCGTCAGCTCAAACCTCCGCAAAGGCTGTGGTGTGGCAGGACGTATCAAGGTCTTGTGGTGAAAAGCGCTGGGTTTCTGGGGTGCGGGTGTCACGTTCCTGTGAAATACAGCAAAAGTCTCACCATAGCTGCCTCAAAATCACTGGGCCTTCACCACAGTTAAGGAATTCAGATGAATGAGCTGCTC
Source organism: Phaethon lepturus (assembly GCF_000687285.1). Classification (NCBI taxonomy): domain Eukaryota; kingdom Metazoa; phylum Chordata; class Aves; order Phaethontiformes; family Phaethontidae; genus Phaethon; species Phaethon lepturus. The sequence goes on from NW_010526979.1 coordinate 24,204, forward strand.
CAGGATGGAGGAGTAAGGTTTTGAAAACCACCAAGTATCACTGAAGGACCAGCTCTGAGTTGGTTAATAGACACCATGGCGAAGTTTCAAAACCTCCCAGACCCCTTATAACCCCTTTGAAAAAATCTCCCCCGCCATGTCTAATGCTCAGGAGTGTAAGCAAATTGGAAAGCTACTGTGACAGCCTCTGTGAGGGAGACTCGCTCTAGCTTATCAGCATGGCCTTAGCTCCTTCCTACTCAGATTTGACTCAAAAAGCTGTGCCAATGCTTTTAGCAATATGGTGAGAATGGAAAAATACCCGTACCAGCACTTCTCTTCATTTGGCTCGTTATTAACTACATTATTATTAATGTTAAAGCACTAATATTGCTTTCTTCTCTGGGTGCTAAATATGAGGACTGCAGTTTACTATAAACCCATAAAATATTAAGTTAGGCTGCAAGAAAGAGTTAAGCTTTCCCAGACAACATTAAGTCATCTGTCCGGTAAAAATTCTTCAGTAAAAATTCAATAACGTTTCTTCAAGAGGGCTCAAACTGAATTTTTTTTCTTCTTTGATCTGAATCATGGTCATCACAGCAATGCTGATCTCAGCCACAAATCTGTGTCCACACCTGGCCCCAGTTTCAGCTGGATTTGATAATAGAACCCATGCGGGGGGGTGGCAGAGGTCTGCCCGGCAGATACATGCTCAGTGGGAGTAAAATAGTGACGACTGTCAGCACTTTCCTTCTTCAAAGGGCTCCAGAATGGTGAATTCTTCATCTGCCTTGGGAGGTTCGGTCTTGCTCTTGGGGAGGAGGTTTTTTTTCTTACCACAAATATTCAAAATTGTAATTTGGTCCTTAGAGTTTTGCAACTGAGGAGGTGAGAAAAATTTGGCTTGGGAAATTCTTGCTTCTCCATCCCTCCTCACCTCTCGATGTTGGGTTTTGGTTTTTGTTTTGGGTTTGTGTGTTTGTTTTTTTTGAAATGCGTTATTTTTTATAACAATTTATAAAGGGAAAAAAAAACCACTAGCAGAGAACTTCTGCATTTAGCTGTTATTCATCTCTTTTCTGAGAATAGTTTTGTATATATTATAAATGATGTAATACAATATAATATATAATACAACATAACATAGCATAACATAATGTAAATAATCTAGTATATAACATAATATTTTATATATACAATAGATATATCTCATTTATAAAGAACTGGTGATATCTAAAATAAAAGCAATAGTATGAATGTTCTTTCCAGGTGTGAAGGTACTGTGTGAACAAACAGTCTTTGGTAAATGTGAGCTGTGTGCATCAGGGACAAAATATCTCAAGCAACATTTTCAAAAGTGACCAGTGATTTTTCTGCCTCATTTTTAAGAAGCCTAGAAAATGCTGGATTCTTGCCAGGAGAAAAGTAGTTTTAAGTCCCTCTTAGATTGGTGCTCTAGAAATCAAGACACTCTCTAAATCTGTAGCCACCTTCTAAACTTCAGGCCAAGATACAATTTTGTTTAGATCAAAGAGTTTCCTTGTGGGAGAGCTTTCCTGTGTCTCTGTAGGAAAAGGATTATCAGTGTGTTAACTAGACTTCCACATCACAGTGTGGCGGAGGACATAAGGCACCGAGGTGCAGTGATTCATGTCCCCAAAAGGCAGGACAGCATTACACAGAGATTTCCCTGGAATTCCTTCTTGGCACAGGGGAAGTTGCTGTTTGTGTTCAAGACAATATGTTGAGAAACACTTAATCCTCAAGGAATCACACTGAGATGTAGTGAGTCACACCTATGTTGGGAATGTAGTGAAGGGAAACGGGGAGGACATGCCAAAATGGGGGTTGGATTGGCTGCTGTACCTGTAGCTGGGTGTTTTGCGTGGGTTCACAACACATGGTTTATACTGTTCCTGGAAGGACTCTGCAACTGGAGAGTGTGCAGAGCCCAAGAAGCTGAAAAGCCACAATCAAACCCAAGTGAAAATAAACGGACAATCTGTTAAGGAGAGAGGCGCTGGGCATTCCCCCCCCTTCGCTTGCCAGGGTGGTGAGAGCGCAGGGCTCGTGTACGAGAACCGGGCTGTAACTGTACGCTGGCACTGTGAGACCTCCCTTCATGAGCCGTAGCCACAGCACGAGGCCCCCACTCTGTTTAGTGACGCTCTTTCTCTCCAGGTGACAGTCCCCAGGATATGCAACTTTGTCGGCACAAGGTTATTGTTTCAGGGCAATGGAAGGTCTCAAAACACACAAGTAGGCAAAGGAGCCCGAATAGTCTTGTCAGAATCCATTTCCCTTCTTCAGCACTGTAGCAACTGCGAAGCATCATACATGTCTGAGCCTCTTCCCTTGCGTTTCCCCTCCGCTGAGCACCCTCTGCTTGTTTTCTTCTTTCCCATGTGTTGCTTTTGTCCAAATTGGAGGCTTCACATGGATACCAGAAAGTTAATTTGTGTGATGAGGCTTTCCCCCAAAACAGGCGTGTGGCTCACCAACAAAATGCAACAATCAGGAAGGTCCTTTTTCCTCAGAAGTGATCACAGTAGACCTGCGTTTGGAAGTGAGGACACCTTTTAAATTCGTGACTCATGGCCACATTTCCCATTCTGCTCAGTACAGACTCAGGCAACAAAGACCAGATCTCACCTTGTGCTCCAGAGAATTGCTTTAGAAATTATGGTGGTGAAATGAGTGAGACTGATCATACAAGAATGTAATCATACTGAAGGATTGGCATCTTCTCTGCCCCCTTTGACTCTTTCTTTCAAACAGTCACAGAGATGTTTCACAAACCAATTTATAAACTCAATTATAGTTGTTATTACAAAAAGTTACATTTGGAACACTTCATCGTAGGTTCTGCCGTGGTTCATGGGCACAGTGGAAAAGCTGTGTCAAGAGCTAGGTTTTTATTGGCTCACTGTTGTCAACGGTCCATGACATTTGATGATAGGATGTGTAGTAACCTGTAACTTATCTCTGCTTGATCCAGAAGGATGTATGGCACATCTTTTTTCTCTTTTGGGCCTTCAGTTTGAGGAGGATATTATGAAAAAAAGTGTGAATAGAATTAACATTTTTATTTCATATATTAATGGGATGCAGCAATGGAATGAACATTGTACATTACAATAATTACATATTTTTTGAATAAGAAAGAAGAAATACCAAATGATCATGTGGAAGGAGAAGAAATTAGTTAACCTAGCTAGCCACTGGATGGCACAATTGCTCTATTTAACTATTGCAAAACTGAGTTGTTTTTCTTCAGATGCAAGTGAATAAACATGTCAACCCAGATGCAAGGTCGTTATTTACAGTGTAATAAACCAAACTCGGAAACCAAAGCCATACAGCAAGTAGGAAGTACAGTTTTTAATTGCGCAATTTATGATGTCCCGCAAACGCTACTACTTTAACAGATCAATCAACCAAAACAACTATTTGAACAATTGTCACAACACTGAACTTTGCTTTCCCTCCTGTTTATACAGCTCCACTGTCTTCAAATTCGTGAAAAAAAGAAAAAAGGCTGAAAATGTAAAGGTGTAAAGGCCTAAGAAAATGAAATTAGGCTCCCTGATCAAATCCTTACTGTTTAAAAAAAAAATTACAATTAAGAGGTCTAAACATTGAAATTACAGAAATGTCCCCAATTTCACAGTTGAGTTTTTTTGAATCTCATTGCCTATTTTGTTTCAAGGCCTTCGTTTCATGATTTCGAGTGTACTTTAATTACTCAATTTTTTGTCTTGTTGACATTCTTTGGATCCACGGCTTTTTTCCTCCCTTGAGGAAAAATGTGGAAGATTTCTGTAAGTCACAGCATGGAAGGCTATGACTGATGATGTTTGCCTCCAGTGAGATACGCTACTAGTTGCCCAAGTAGTATGTCAAGAAAATAACAGTCATATAAGGCTGATATTTAACCTTGGTAGTACAATAATAATATACAGCAACAGCAGCAGCATCCTTTTGATAGACTTTACTGGCAGCCTATTACTCATATGGGACCTCTCCTCCCAACTCCATTTGCAGCTGTGATTTTGACTGTTTTTTCACAGGGAGATATAAAACCAGTGACAAATGCGAAGTGGGTGAGCACCATTGTTTACCCAAATCAACCATGGCAGAAAACTTAAGAACTGCTGATTTAATTTTTATTGTGGTTTTCTAAAAAATAACAATTAAAAAAATCAGGAGAGAGATTTGCACAATCACATTGTTTTTCAGTTGGCCACTTGCCTTTAATAACTTCTGAAAGATGGCAGCAGCCTATAGTTAAACGTAGAAATTTCTCCCAGTTTTGGGTGGAACAAATTGGTACCGGGGGACACAGCAGCGTCCTCTTACCCTTTCTGAAAGCTGGCTGTTGCTGGCCTGTCGGACACCAGCCTGCCGATTGTCGCATGCATTGCTTCCACCTCTGGTGTGCCAAGCAAGGGACGTGGGAGAGGGTACTGGGGTTATCAGGGAAAGACCGGGGGGCTTCTGGTGGATGGAGAGTACTAGTCTGCAGGCAGCCAGACTTCATTGGATCTATGATTCATGCTTTTTTAATTTGCTTTAAAGTCTGAAAGGCACAATCAGATGCCTAGTTTCAGATGCACACTAAAAAAAATAAGGAGGAAATAAATAAATAACGATGCTCATAAAGGCTGCAGAAGCACAAAGCCACGATGGAAAGCCTGAGAGTAGCTCCAAGGGTTTGCATGTGGAAACGGTGGCACATGGCCAGTTCCAAATCCCAGGGACGCCGCTCTCGCAGCAAAGCAAATTCTTTAATAGGCATAATTCAAAACCAGAAGAATAAACAGTATTTGTATGAATAGCTGACCAGTTCATGTGTGGAGGAGGGATCCCCTTGACGGGGAAAAGGAGTAGTACCCTTGAGACTTAAAACCACTGGATGAAACTGAAAAAAAGCATGTACTTAATATTGCTAAAGACTGCTACACAGACCCGAGGCACGAGCATAAAGGAAGAGCTCACTTTTCTGTAAGGAGAAGAGAAGTCCTGGCACACCACCAGTCTCTAGCGCACAAGTCATCTCTCCTACAGAAGGCATGACTTAGGGATCCTAATTTTTTCTCCTCAGAGCATTTGAAATGCAGAAAAAGAGGCAAAAAGGAGTATAATACACTAATAGTGTGGCAGTGGCAGAGCAGAAGGGCCATCATGATGGGCTGGTCGCAATGTCCAAATCCTGAGCTGGGGCTGGGATTCCCCCACAGGACTTCTTCTGAGCCAGCCCTCTCTGGCCCTGTCCCCCTGGCACTGCTATGCTGCTCTCATCCATCTCCTGGTTTATAAACCAGCTGCTACAGAAAGCGAGGAGAAAAGCGTGGTAGGTCAGAGAGGTCCAACTGGTTGGTTTTGGGATGGGGAGGTCCTACCCAGCCCTCTACCCTCCTGCCCTGCCTCTGCTCTCCATGCATCTATGCCCATCTGCGTGGCCCTACCCAAATGATGGAGACCAGGTTCTCGGCCTGTCACTCTGCCCACCAAATTTCCCCAAATCAATGCTCCTCCTCTCCACAGCATCCCAAACAGATCATTGTCCTGACTTTGATGGACAACCCAGGGCACGGATTGTCTTTTAATTCAGGGTTTGTGTCACCCACGGCACAACAAGTGAGTGTGACCAGGGTCTTGGCTGCTCCTGCACTGTAGCTAATAAACCCCACTTTGAATGGAGTCAAAAGTACACACGGAGTTATTTGGACCTATTGAATCCACAGGCAAAGTCAGCAGTTTTTTGGTGTCTCTGAAATTAAAATGAAGCCTTCCATTCTGTACATTTAGCACTCATTTCTCATAAAGAATTGAAAGCAATTGTCAAGAGAATGGAGCCCATAGAATAAATATACTGTAGGCCCCTAACTTATTCTCGGAGCTCTACTGGTGCCGCAACCCACAAACAGCAACAGATCCCTTCGTGTCAATTAAAGCTTATATTCGGTTACAACCATCTGTTTACAGTGCATAGCTTTGAGGTCTGATTCATTATGGCATAACTCCAGTTTTATAAATGGCATTTCGAGTAACATTAGAATGATGCTTGGATAAATCTGGCTTTTTAATGTTTTAATAGTTTTGTTTTTCTTTAACTGTCAGCATTATTACCTGTTGAAAAAGTAACACTTGAATGTAACTCTCATGGCCATGAGTTATAAAATGGAAGAGTTGGGCAATATATTCGAGGGGGAGTTAATTTTTTCCTGGTGTGGTAATCTGTCATATGAAAACTGAAATGTGTGATAGCTTTGTGGGACATAGATATGACATCCGTAGGAAGTTTATGAATGCATCTGTACTGGCAAGCTGGTGTCTTGCTCTGATGCCATCTTCTCCTGGTCACCAAAATGGTACATGTCCACCTGAAACAAGCCAAGGGGCACCCCAGCAGGGGAAACAGCCTTACTCATGGCACACTGCCGTTGCCTTTCCTGCGATGCCAAGATGACAGGTCTGTGCTGCACAGTGTACACCTGACCAACCCATACGTCCTGGCTGGAGGCACAAAGGGGTCTTCTGATTCTGGTGGCAAAATAGTGCAAAGGAAACCAATATGAGCTGTCCTTAAGGTGACTGCTTTCCTGGGTTACAACATTGAGTTTCTTGTAAACCTGATGAAAGCGCAGTGTTATTGACATAAGAGATCTGCTATTGATTTAAGTCCTGACAGATTTCACCCGTCCCTTTTACTATCCTGATGCAAAGTGAACAACACAAACATCAGAACCTGCACCTTGCCAACGTGGAGGATACTGGTCTCAGGAGCAGTTTGTGTCCGTTTTTCCCGAGTTAGTACATAACCTATTGCAGGACTAAGTTATAAGAAAAAAACATTAAAATTGTTGTTGGTTTTGTTTTTTTTTTTTAAAGAAATAACATCCCATCTCCAGGTATCTTCTGGGATCTTAAACTTCCTCATACTTATTAAAGAAAGGAAATATCATGGACTGCAACCATATGGGTTGCCATCATCATGACCTGAGAGAGATGTGGGTCATTGGTGACCTCTCTAAGTCTTGCCCTTGCAGACCCTGCCCAAGGAAGTATACATTGGCCCATTAGCCAGGAGTACTTGCAAAGAGACCAAGTTTTGTCAGATGTAGCTATTGCACTCATGCTTGAAAATGTGGGAAAATATAAGACAGTAAGTTATAATATAAGAAATATAAGAATATAATATAAGAAAATATAAGACGACGTGTGTTTCTATAAAGATATAGCCCATAAAGTAACTGAAAGCAGGTCTGGTTTATTTTAACTTTAAACATTGCAAAGTTAATTGCAACTCTATTTGTTGTTAGTTCCAATTCCTACAGGTATATACTGTATTATATCTTGAATTTCAAGGAAGATGAAATGGATATTTAGAATTTATTTTAGAGACTGTTTTATTGGAGCTATAGGAATATAACCCTTACAAATCAAGATAATAATGCATATTTTTGGAAAATATTGTTTGTGTCTTAATCTAGGACTTCTACCTTTCTTCTTGTTTGTGAAACAAGTTAAAAAGCAATCACAAAACATTAGAGAAGTCACAGATGCAAAAGTTAAACTCAATACTACTTTTCTTTAACCTCATGCTTGACATTTTTATTACATAAAACGGGAAATTAACACCAGATTGAGGAATCTTGACTACTTTTTTTTTTCTTTGAAATATCAACATTACTGCAGTTTCACTTTACACTGTCAATCAGTCCATTTTTTGACAGGAAAAGAAAACCATTAATAAAAATATGGATATATCTAGCGTGTTTTTTTTTTTCCTATGAAATCAATCTACCTTCATGCTGCAGTACTAGGGTGCCTTCCTAAAGTTATTGTGAGTGGCATAACATTTTGCCTTGTTTATAGAATCTCTTTGTTATATTCCTCTGTTTAATATTTAAAATAGCTTGGAGCCTGCAATTTGATTCTGAAATGCAGTAAAACATTTGACAGTGGATTAAGCTTTCTCATAATCTACTCTTCCCTGCCAAGCTCTGTTTTTTTTATAAACTATCAGTCAGCAGTTAAGGGCTTAAGTCTCTCCCTCAGTTACGGCCATCCCTGCAGTTGTTTTCCCCTCAAAAATTTATGAAAAGAGTTTTCCCCTTAGGATCCCAATTTAATAAGAAAAATATTCTTGCTGCATCCCAGTAGTTTAGGCAAAAATATAGATGTCCAGAGGGGGAAATACAAACAAAAAAGAAAAAAAAAATTCTGTATGACCTTGAGCAAGACACATACCCATTTTATGGTTTCTATTGTATCAGTTCAAGGTTTTTACATGGAAAACTAAACTGTTTTTTCCTGGTGCGTGTTAGTAATGACCTGTGGCCATGCAACCCTGGGCTGCAATGTTCTCATATCTTCATAGAGTCACGCTTGCTTGGTGCATCAGTGAGAAACCTCCAAGGAAAGTGAGGGATCGGGAGGAAGCCGCCCTGGGGCCCCCGTGCCCAGCCGAGCGGTGGGGACCGGGCTCGGGAGACCCGAACCAAGCACTCGCCACCAGCCCCAAGGCGCCTTGCCCCCCGCTCAGCCGCCGGGCTGTTAGAGGTGGTGTGTCACCGGTATTTCACCTTGTGGCATCACCACCTCGCTAGTTAAACTCTTGCAGCAGCTCAGCCAGCTCCGGCTTCCCGCGCAGCCCCCTCCTCAGGCGCAGCCGGGCGTTCGGCGGCTGCGGCGTTTCCCGGCGAGCGTGGCTGAGCTCCGCCCACGGAGGCAGTCGCGTCTCAGGGTAAGCCTGGCGCAAGCTTTACTGTTGTTGTTCCACTGAAGACGCAATACAGCTTAACAGCGAGTTGCTGAGAGTAAATTTTAACTTGGGGTTTGTAAATACACTTCAGGATTTTCTGGGCTGAAAATGCTGCGGTTGTAAACGAGCTGCCGCCGTAGCGTAAAAGCAGCCCGTGCCGCGTTCCCTTCTGCGCTGCGACACAGGGGCACGGGCGTGTTGGGCACGAGGGAAGCGGTGAGATGCAAAAGATGGCACACAGCATCCTTCCCCACTCCCCAGCACTTCCCAGTGCACCTCGTGGGAGGCCACCCGAGTAAAGCGTGGGCATGTGCACGTGCGATCTCATTCCCTCCTCTCCCCGCCCGCCGCCCCTGTCTCCAAAGGCAAATCAGACCTGATTTCACACCCGTCACAAACATCGTGACAGACGAGCAAGGTCAGGGCTGGTTCAGCATGGCTGTAAGGTTTGATTGTCAAGTTTTTATAGTGGTATGTGAATAATTCTGCATAAGCATTTATTCATGTCTAGGAAAAGGACATAGATACCAGCTGCGTTTATTTTATAAAATTTTATCTTCCTAGGTCTATGGATGCAGCCCGTACCTGGCCTTGGACGCTGGAGTAGGAACAGATCCCAGGTACATGTGAGGCTTTCCTTGGGGAAGTTACAGGAGCTGTTCCTGCCCATGGAGCCAGCCCTGGCTCGGTAAGGTCTAAGTTCATTTTGTCACGTGTCGTTATTTGCTTATGCCTTGTGGAAGTCACCACTTCTAGCCAGTATTGACACTGCATAGAAAATTTTCCACTCTGGTACTCTATGCTTTGCTGACATATGGGGCACGTCATTCTGTTGTGAAGTTTCCCATACACGTGCAATAAATCCCCTTTAAATTCCCTAGAAGTTAACAATAACCTTCACAGTATTTCTAAATTACAAATGCATCGAGTTATGCTTTGCAACTTTGTGGACATGCGTATGTTACCCTGGTGTAATGGGCAAACTTCAGCCTAATGTGAGAAGGGGAAGCTTGTGAGAAGGGACATTTTCCATAGGAAATGTGAGAATGGACTATATGAGGAACATTTGGCACTTCTCTGATATGTGATATATATTCCACAAGCTTTTCAAACCCAACTCATGAGTGGGAAGAGAGGATGAATTACAGAACAACTGCGTAATATTTGGTCTAATATTGCTGTGTGACACTTTTGGCCTGAAGTGATCTTATGAATTTGTATCTTTCTCAAGAAATCTAATTAGACTTCAAAGATGTTCCCACTAAATTAAGTTCTATAACTGCAGCAACAGGAATGACATCAGAACCTTTGGAAAGGAAAAAGATGAATACTGCAAGGAAAAAAATGTAGGAAAAAAGCTTTTGGGAGGCTATTGACCATGGGCCAAACCATGCCCTCAGCTATGTATATGCTATTCCCATTGAAGCGAAGGGGATTTGTATATGCTTCAGAGCAGAATATGGTCCCTTGCTTTAGATGGCAAAACTCTTCCATGGCCAGATGGGAAATACACATTCAAAAATCAACATATGCTATAAATTTCATTGTATTGAATTTCCTTATATAGCTATTTCTTCAGTGAAGATCTGTCTGCTTTGTAAAGGAGTTTGAAAATTGCATCTTTTCCTTCCCAGCAGATTCTTAGTAAATTATTGCTAGCAGTACCGTTTACCACTTGCATACAGCAAGCCTCTTGAAGTAAATGCAGGTAATATGGAAAGGAGCAACAATGTCTTCTTGGGGGTTAATCAGGCTCTACATTTATCACAGACTCACAGACCTATTCAGGTTGGAAGGGACCTTGCGAGGTCTCTAGTTCAACCTCCTGCTTAAAGGACTCAACACTGCGTCAGGCTGGGTTGATCAGGACTTTGTCCAGCTGGGTTTTGAAAACACTGAAGAACAGAGACCCCACAGCCTCCCTGACCAACTTCTTCCAATGCTTAATTACACTCAGAATGAACATATTCATATTCAGTCTCAACGTCCTGTTTCAACTTATGCCCATTATCTCACCATGGACCTTAGGGAACAGGCTGGCTTCATCCTCTTGAAAACCTCCCCATAGGCCCTGGCAGGCTGCTCTTTGGTCCCCTGAAGCTGCCTCTTCTCTGAGCTGAACAAGCCCTGCTCCGTCGGCCTCTCCCCACCTGGCAAGTTCTCCAGCCCCAACCACCTCGGTGGCCCTCCGCTGAACTTGCTTCACGTTCTCAATGTCTTTCTTGTACTGAAGGCTTGAAAGTGGATGCAATATCTAGAGGTGGTCTAATGTAAAGGGTGACAATTGCTGCCATCATTTTACTCGCTATGCTCCTGTTAATACAGCCCAGGATGCTGTGGCTTGCTTCGGTGCCAGGTCTCCCTGCTGGCTCACACTCAGCTTGTGTCCATCAGGACTCCCAGATCCTGTCCAGCAGAGCTGCTTCCCCCGAACCAGGCAGACCTGGTTTGGATCAATGCAAGGGGTTAGTCTGCCCCAGGTGCAGGACTTGGCATTTGTGCTTGCTGAATTTCATGCGGTTCCTGTCGGCCCGTTCATTCCTCCAGCCTGTCAAGATGTCTACCTTAATCCAAATACTCCATGTGGAAAAGCCTTAGAGATTCATGTTGTGGAAAGTATCTTAATAGATTTTTGCCATGCTGACTCTTACTTTCAGAGCTATCCCAGTGATCTTTTATTGTTTTTTAATTTTGCACTTCTTGGGATTCAACAAACGTAGGAGTGCATTTGGGCCTATGCTGTGCCAAAATTTGGACGAATCTTTGCCAAAATTTTTAAGGATTTCAGAACTTTAGACTTTGAATGAACCCTAGGAGTGAAATCATGATTTCCCACCCCAAAAAGCCATTTTTAAAGTGATGGTCGCTATAGTAGAGGACATCGTAATTCTTGTTTTAACTGTTTTCAGATGCACCCTTGTTTCTGTCTCATTTTAATTTTTTGTCTTAGAAACAATCCTTCCTATTGCCATAACTGTGTCTAATTAAAAATTCAGTTTGTAATTCAAGGATCCTCACTTAGCAAATGACCTGGTTATCAGATGATATCATTTACAGCAGCACAGTTTAGGGCCCATACATAAAAACTTCATCTTCTGTGTGACTCAGGCATAATCCTTTAACTCTGGCCCCCAAACGCTGAAACCTCCTCAGATTTCATGTCCCTTTCTGTAAGATCTACTGAGTTTGAATACAAGTCGCTAAACCAGAGATTAAGGTTGGTTTTTTTGTGACACCCCCCTCCCCCCCCCGAATGCTTTTACAAAAGTTCTGAAGATAGGAAGGGAAAAGTTCTGAAGATAGGAAGGGTTATAGACATAAGGACATAGAATGAATGCACAGAAAACCAGGCTTAGACACTGAAGGAACTGTGATATGAAGCATGGGGGATAGACAGAGAAATTTAGCCAGGAGATTTGCTGAGAAATTGTTGTGATGGTATAGGTAGCTTCCCCATTGTGGGAAGTTGTGGACTGGCTAGTAAGTAGAAAAGCTAAAAAGAAGTAATAGGTTGAGCTAAAGACTAAAGAACTTAGTTCTGTGACAGGAAAATTAAAAGTATTGCAAACCTTTCAGTTGTAAATCTTACCATCTCCTTAAATAAAATTTGTTTCCTCATCCCTCTTAAAAATCTGCAGGTTGTAGGACTAATTCAATATCACATTTAAGAAATTTTTGCTTTTCAAGAACCTTCTATATAGAGCCAATCAAGTAGGCAGCCAAGGGCATTCAAGGCAAACATTCAAGGCAAGCAACCCAGTCTGAGAAGAGTTTGGAGGGGGGTGAGTGGGAGGAGGCCAGCTAGCCACAGGTATAAAGCCAGAGGCAAGGCAAGGATGCCTACCTCTGTTAAGGTCAGCTCTAGCATGGAGTGGGTAGGAGTCCAGAAGTAAGTGTCTGGACAAGATTTTTTGCTCTTGAAGAGGGCCTGTTGTGATAGGAAAAAGGGTAACGGTTTTAAACTAAAAGAGGGCAGATTTAGATGAGATAGAAGAAAGAAATTTTTTACGATGAGGGTGGTGAAACACTGGTACAGGTTGCCCAGAGAGGTGGTAGATACCCCATCCCTGGCAACATTCAAGGTCAGGTTGGATGAGGCTCTGAGCAACCTGGTCTAGTTGAAGGGTGGACTAGATGACCTCAAAGGTCCTTTCCAACCCAAACTATTCTGTGATTCTATGATTCTATGAATAGGAGTGGAAGAGGTTGGTGGCTCTCTGTTTTTATGCTATGTGAGGTTAACAGAAAAAGGAAGAGCTGGCAAAAGAGACTGCTTTAAGAATTGCTCTTACACCTATTCAGAAAGGTGACAGAAATACAGAACACTAGCCGCACTGTTCCTGCTGGGAGAGAGGGAGACTTATATGAGTGCTTCCCCTGTGGGAAAGCCAGCATATGTGTATATGGATATCAGGGTAGGATAGCTGACCCAGAGGAAAGTGGGCTAATGGAGGTGTTCACTGAGGACACACTGAGGTTGCTGAACAGTTTAGTCTTCAAAAAAAGCAATTTACTTCTCCTGAGAACCAGGCTGACAGAGGAGTTACCCAGGAATGTCATACTGGCAAGTGAAACACGACTAGAGTAACAGGTTTCTTTTAGCTGGATTATATGTATGTGCACTCTCTTACTGAGGGTGTCCTTCTGGAATTAGGGTGTCCAGCAAGAAGGGAAGAGAGGGAAGATGGTCTCATCCAGCAAATAGATATTCAAGGGTTCAGACACAGGGAGAAACATACAATTTGCCTACTTGGTGCAGAGCTGGTAAACCTCAGAGGCAGTAGGTTGCAGCCTGTAGTATTCAGGTAAGCATCAACCACATAAAGCAGAGGAAAGGTAGAAAATTCTGGAGGCAAAAACTATTTTGTTCTGAAAAAAAGCTGAAGACCAGGACTGTGGTAGGAACTTTCTTGGAAACATTCCCTGTATCCTGTGCAGGACTGGAGAGAGAAGTAGAAAGGCAGAGCTGTAATGCTAGGACAGTTGTATCTGCAGGAGATTTCTGTTTCACTAGCAATGGGGCTACTTGCAGACTAAGCAGAAGCTCTGAAGAAGAGAGAGAGATTCTGCTCGAACCAAAGGGGAACCAAACTGCTAGCATTTGTATTCAAGATCGCTGTGAGTGATCAGCTTTCCTTCATTCCGTGGTTTCAGAGCTAAACATGGTAGGATGATAATTCAGTATAAGACCTCTGTGAAGGAGAAAGACATGAAAATTCTGTATCAAATGAAGTCATACAAATGTTAGGAAGTATTATAAAAGGAACAGGAAAAGACTCACATTAGTATGTCCCTATGTAAACAGGTGGTTCATCTACATTTTGAATCCTGAAAATAGCTCTAGTCCCTCATCCTTAAGGAAGGAAAGAAAGATCATAGAATCACAGAATAGTTTGGGTTGAAAGAGACCTGTTAAGGTCATCTAGTCCATCCCCCCTGCAGTAAGCAGAGACATCTTCAACTAGATCATGTTGCTCAGAGCCTCGTCCAACCTGACCATGAATGTTTGCAGGGATATGGGATCTACCACCTCTCTGGGCAACCTGTTCTTTTTTCTTTTTTTTTTCTTGTTTTTTTTAGGGGCAGGGGAGGTCATGGGGTGTGTGGGGGCTGTGATAGGAGTGATAAGATGACAGTAATATGAGAGGATCAGAAAAGGGCAGCAAAGATGATCAAAGATAAGGACAGTCTTCTGTATAAAGAATGACCAAGTATGCTTGGACTCTGCAGTCTGGGAAGGGTGACCTGGGGAGGTGTGACAGGTTCTACAGAAGAGAGTGGCTGGGGCTCAATGTCCACTCTGTTTGAATGCGGGAGCTATGGGCCACCATGCAAAGTGCTGGGTTCAAAACAAAAGGAATTGGTTCTTCATGCAACAGTTCCAACCTCAGTGGATTTTTTTTTTAAATAAGTTCAATGGCACATACCTGAAAGCGAAGATTACTGATTAAACAGACTAATCAGATGTAGGAAATTCCCTAAGCTGAAAAATGATTGGAGGCTGGGGGAAACTCACAGAAGTGATATACACTTGGAGGGTGCTTATGCTTCCCACGGCAGCTCATCTCCGCTGTTGGAGACAGCTACATTGGGCTAGATGGACTTTAGGTTGCAAATAATATGGCTATTCTCATGGGGGGCTGGTATAAAAAGCAAATACTCTTGTCAGAACATGGTTCTGGTGCTGTGAGAGCACTCATCACTTCTGTACCTCTAAGGTAAGGAACAGGTAACTACGGTAACTCACTTGTGAATACTGTAAATGAAATCTTATTTTAACATCTTATAGGAAGGCACCCTGGGGAAGTGAAGTATCTGAAAATATATCATTCCAAGGGACATCTTAGAAAGATTCTAATAAAAAAAAAAGATTCTTCAAGCAAGTCCCTCATACAAGGATGATTAGAATTAGCAAGATTTCAGGTATGCTATACTGGTGACTTCAGGAGTGGACTATAAATTTTATATCCAATAACACTGCAATAATCCAGGTGTTGTCGTCATAGAAAAATTACAATACTGTCTTCTTTGCCAAAGCTTGTTCAAGGATAACAATTCCCTTATCGCGCTGGTTCAAAGGACATTGCAAACTTCACTTTGTTGGCAAGCACCTGCATTGGCCTAGAGAAGCAGTAGTAACTGGGCACTGACCAAGTAGGGAGTAAAATTTGGCAAGGTAAAAGCACTTGAATTCCATATGAACTAGGTCACCAAATGTATCAAACAGTTTAAATGATAGCAATTAAATGCAGTAATGCACTCTGCAAGACATTTCAAACGATGTTGACAACCAGTTGTTATTTTTAATTTTTTTTTCCCCACAAAAGAACTGAGGACATTTTTTATTAACACACTTGACAAAAAACCAGCTAACTAGACAAGCAAAATTCCTGGGTAATTTACAGTGAATTATACATTGCATTATTTTCAGGTAGTTCAAATCCAAACTGTTTTTTTAGTGAGTGAAAAGTGGATAAATATAAAATGTAAGAATATTCTGCAATAGTCGCTTCCATAAATTCTTTGTGATCCAAGAGGGAGCATCCGCTAAGACAATAAATAAAGCTTCTAATGTTTTGGCTTGCCAAACAGGTCCTGTAAGATATTGGGTTTTCTGAAAAAGGAATATAACACATGTTACACTAACATTCCTAATCCGCTATATGTCTGATCTCAAAGGAGAGCTTATGGACTTGATATTCAAAGATGCTCAGCATGTTCAGTCCTAACATGGTCTTCAGCTGAACTGCAAGGCCTCAGCAATTTCACAGAATTGAAACTTGGACAAAATTGTTGAAATCAAATGTTTCTTTGTTGGGTTTTGTGTGTGTGTGTCTGGAAATTAATCTACTTGGTTTTCATTGTAGGAAGCATGAAACACTCTCAGTCTGTCATATGACAATAAATCGTCTGAGAATACCACTTTTTTTTGTGTAATTGCAAAATGATCTGAAACATTATCTTTTATTTCTTTTGACCTAATGAGTCTTTCATTTTTTAAAAAACAAGACCTCTCTTTCAAAGGCACGAGGAATAATTTGGCTAAAGAAATGTTCATTTATTATTTTTAACATCATGATTAGAACCTATTTGTGAACCAAGAATTTGTGAATGTGTAAGGTGCTGTGTCTGTCTTCCATGACTTAGGTTTAACATGCAGGGAAGCAAGCAGAAAAGATAAACAGGAAAGCACAAAGGCTCCAGGAGATGAACACTGGGGAAACACTTCAAGTTGCAGTTTCAACGTAACAGCCTAGCCCGAAACAGACTGGGAAATGTATAGGAATTGTTACAGAAGATCCTGCTGTGCCTGAGAAATTAGGGGAGGAACTCCATTTTAAGTATACATAGAAAAGGTATGTGAGACTATATCTGTATATGTAGTACATGTATTTATACAGTACATGTATTTACATAATTTGGTCTGACAGGCTATTTAGCAATCAGAGATGGACTTCTTGATGCTGAGGAAAAGTTAATTTGGATGGAATATGCAGACACACACATATAAAGATATACATGAAGAAATATTTTCAAATGATAAAAATTGCCATCAGAATAGTGGTAATGGAAAGGAAATGTGTCTCTGGGTTTTGTATGCTCATACACCTTGCAGAAGCTGTGAGGGTATCAGATTTAAAGGTTCCAAGCAGGAGAATCCTTGTGGGTGTCAGAGGACCAGCTAGTTCACCGAGAAACAGCCCTGACGTCTTAACGTTGGAAGGGAGCAGAGGAATGTGACTGCATCTGACCAGGTTCAGGGATGCTCTGTTTAGCTTTGCACAACAGACTTTAACTTGTTGTTTTCTGGCCAAAAGCTCTCCTCATCAGTTATTTGCTGATGAAGCCCTCTGGTCCAATGTCTGCAATTTTCAAAGAAGGCACAGTGAGGAAAATTTTTCTATGGAGAGATACACAAGAATTTGAGGACAGGAAGTATTTATTTTAGCTGGCTTTTTTTTTTTTTTTTTTTTAGAGGAGCCTGGGCACAGCTGCAGAATTATTCAAGGACAGAAGACAAACCAAGCTGTGCACCCTAAACACTGCTGAAGTCAAGGATAACCTAGGTAGAGAGCACCACATCTAAGCTGTAGAAGTCTTTGAAATTCCTACATTGTCTAAAGCAGAGTAAAGTGAACGAGTGTCTAAAAACTCTGTGGAAAACCCATCCGCTGACATGTCACCTGTCTCCTAAGAAGTTCAACCATGTATCATGCACCCTCGGTGATGCTTTCAGAATGGATGTATTAAGGGTATGGTCAAAGGCTAAAGAGCCAGAGGGGGGTTTATGGGAAGGGCTCCTCCTGTAAGCAGTTTTGGGAGCAGAGGAACCCCACTCAGGAACAGGTCCTGGGCTCTCTGGATTGCCGAGGCATAAACAAGACGCTTAGGATGAGGCTTAGGGCCCCCAAAAGGGGGACTTGGCAAGCTGCAAAGCTGAAAGAAATACATCACGTGTACTGATTTCAATAAGCGTATGTGACATAACTTGGCAATATTATGCTTTTGTGGTTAATCATTTAGTTTTATCAGCTTGCATCACATCATCTTTATTAAACAGTAACTCCTTCATGAATCATGCAGTTCAAGGCCAAGAAAGCAATCAGAGGCCATATTATGCTCGAGGCTGAGTAGATGGTAGAATGGTTTGCAAAATGGAAGACACTGCATTCTGCCACCCACCACAATTTCCCTGGGATAAGGGGCCAGGAGATGATAATGTCGGGGCCTCTTTAGTGCAAATAAATCAGACTGTCTGCCTGTGTCTAGGTAACATGAATTCTGTACAGGCCAACCCGACTTGTACCACCCCAAGTCTCCCAAACAGAAGATGAGCAGCCAAAAGCCCCCCCCCCCCAACAGTACCTGTGCTCTAAACACAGCTTCAGACCATTTGGGTTTCTGTAAAACTAGACTTTATTTAATTCATACAATACATTTAAACTGGTTGGTTTTAAACCCAGGGTAGAAAGAATGTATTTCCAAGGTTCTTGCCTCTGTTGTAGACCTGAAAGCAGAAGAAACCACCTACTTTTCAGATTAACTGCTTACTAGTTAAAATAAGTCTGTTAACAAAGTTTTTATTCTGAATTCTAATCACTGCCTTTTGGTTGTCGTCATGCCTATTCAGATCTTCACTCAAACTAACTATCCCTAGTGCCACCCTCCCTGTATATAGGATCAAATTCTGCATTTACCACAGAGGGAATCACGCAGGGAGAGGAACTCTGTAACACTGTGCACCTACATGACTGGTGTCAAAAAAGTGGCTGAAATCAGGACCCCTTTCCTCCTCCGTCTTTAGAGGCTTTAACTTAGGTTTCTTTCCTCTTTGGAGAGATTGAGCAGCAAGTCTTTTTCTTGTCAATGGTATCTGCAACAAAATAGTAGCTGCGTTACATTAGAGCCAAATTAGGGCACTGTTGTGCCCTTACCGACAGCTTCATGGATGTGAATAAAAATTATCTAAATACAATGCTGTTAATGTCAAAAAGCCTGTCATTATCTGGACATTTTAAGGTATATAGGCAGTAAGGTTTTAATTGCTGGATTTCAGGACATAGGAAGAAAGAAAGACTTCATACAGGTCACTTACCATCATTCCATAACATATAGGGTATGCAACACAGCTTGGCGCCAGGGTCGCTGTCTACACAAGACTTAAGTGTTAACACTAACCTTAGTTTCAAGATTATTATCAAATGGCAAAACGAAGCCTTATGTCTGTAGCTCAAGTTATATGCTTAAACTGTATGTCCGAAATTCAGATCTAGGTTTATCTTTACTCTGAGTTGGTGACAACATTCATGTTCCCTCTATAAAGAGCTTTCAAGGAAAATGTGTATTTCTAGGTTTGTGGGACTGGTTGCATACGGTTGCCCTGTATGTCAGTGAATGCTGATGAATCTCTTACTTCTGTGACAGGAAATTTCTCAGTCTCAATCTCATCAGACATATATTGGGATTATGTTCCTTGCTTTGACAGAAAAAGTAACAAAGATGAACAGACCATCCTTGTGATACTTATTTTTCTTTCTAGTTTTGCTGTACACCTTTTCCCATTTTTTTTTACTGTATTGTTAAGTCCTGGACACTAAGTGACTTGATGACTGGACATGTATCAGCTGGCACTTGATTCTCAGACCCAGAGCAAACCGGATCATGTTAGGAGCATGAACAGCTAGTTTTACCAGTGATGTCTGTCAGGTATGCTAGTGCCACAGCTGTCTCTTACTAAGGCATCGTGGTCTTACAGCACACGCTTTGATTGTCCTTATTCATGGCATGTCTGAAGTCCTTTTAATGAGAAATTTTGCAGCATTGTGCAAAGTAAATGCTATTACTGATTCTGCACAAGAACAGAACGCGTGTCACCTTCCCAATCTACGGATGAGTTTTGACCAGTACTCATAAAGCAACCCAAGCCTCCAGCGAGTGGCACAGATGAGGCATCTGCAGAGAAATTCACCCATTCCCAGAGCACCAGCTCCTCTACCACCCACCAGAGCAAAGCAGAAGAAAGGATACCATAACGACCTATTAATACATAGATCATATTTCTACAAGAAGTTTCTTGTAGCACTTCTACAAAGTGCTAACAACTTCTGGTGCATTCGTGTTTCAGTTGGGTTGGGAAAGGTAAACCAGCTCCAAACTGCTAACTGCTATCGCGTTCCTTCCCACCTTCTCAAAGTTCATCCTGAGCATGCATTCATCTGTTTGCCTGTATCTGAGAAACACAGTATTCTTTGTATTTTCTCTCTCCTGACACAGTATTATTCCATTTAGAAACCACTGTAATCATAAACTTCTTGCAGACATATTTGTACACCTTTGAAAGGGCTTTGTACGTTTAAAAAGAGGTGAGCATCTCTTCCTTAACTTCTCACAGATAGACTAAACATTAAAAATATGAAAATTCCATATGGATTAAATATTGATTTTATTTTTTAGAGAGCAAGTACAATGATGTTGCATTAAAATAATGCTATGTCATAGTTGTTACAGCTCTGATAGAAAAATAAACATCTCAATATACTACAGTGTCAACTCATTAATAAATATCAAAATAGAAGTTAGTAGTCACTGAAATTAATAAACAGCTATAAAAGTATACTATTTTAAATAATAAAATATTCAGGATATTTCCAGACAAACAAAAGTAGTGATTTAAAAGTATCATTTAAAATGTAAAATGAACAGTAAGAAGTTATAAATTCATTTAAAACCTCTTCCTTTACTAACACTCTCTATGCATAAAATCTAGAGAAACATTATTTATCTGTATATACTTTTTTTTACAAAAGGTAGTATATGTTAAATAGAAAGTTAAAAACTGTAGTATTATTAATAGCTGTCACACCATTGCTAAATAAGACACTTTAAAGTAGCTTTATTTTTTGAAGCAGTAGTAGGTAAAAGTGAAGATGTTAGCACAGAATTCATCCAACACTAACGCCTTCCCAAAAGAATCTTTCATCCTCAACATCTCCCACCAATATGAAACTGAAACAGCCCAAACACAACATAGGTATCAGGATGAAATGTTAGGGTTTGGGTAGAAGCCATTGTTTTAACAAATGCCAGATATTTTAGTAAGTAGGTACCTTTTTTTAAGAGTGGTGCAGAAAAGGAAACAAAGAAAACATGCAATCCAGAGCAGTATTTCTAAAGCTTAAGAATCTACTTTTTTTTTTTTTTCT
>NW_010526979.1:45186-45563 GCF_000687285.1 Phaethon lepturus
GGCTTGCACTCAGGGAAACCCCACAGATTTGGCTCACTATAGAAATGCATTCACGCTGGCTAATTTTAACGTCTTTTTCCCTCTCCATGATTTTCAATTCTCTGTAATATCCATGAGATGCCTATGCATTGAGCAGTGTCAAGATCATCATTAAAAAGTAGTGTTCTTCTCAACTACTGCCCCGTTTCTGCTTAGCAAATCAATCTGTCCCCGCTCTTGCAGAAGGACAGCCAGAAGGCTGGCACTGCGCTTCGCTCGTCAGAGCCGGGTAAGTGTCACCCAGCACTGACGCAGCGCGAAGGCGTCGGTGAGAAGTGCCCTTTCCCAGCTACAGCTTACATTCCTTAAGGCTGGCTGGCGGGGATCCTGGGGCCGGG
>NW_010526979.1:45594-88535 GCF_000687285.1 Phaethon lepturus
CGGGCAGATGCCCAAAGACTTTCCAGAAGCTTCAGTGGAGGTCTGCAGCAGCCGGGTTTGCAGTACGTGCTGGCACAGGCGGTTCCTTGCTGGGCCACAGGCGAGCATTTTTTGATGCGTAAGGGTGTGAAAAGCCTGCAGTGCTGAGGACAGCGTGTGGCTAAGCGCCTAGGACAGAAACTGTACCACCTCTGCCAAGCCAACCTACTTTGAAGAGGCTTCCTGCCCTGACAAATGGAGAAGCGTGGTCTCAGAGCACCACCTCTGCAGGGATGCTGTAGGATCGTTCCCAATTCTGGGAACTGTAGGATGCATTGTGCCTGTGGAGGATGCCATCCGTCCACACGTCCCTGCACAGGCAGCAGTACCCTTGCGTCTCTCTGCCTTGGGCATGACTAGGCCTTATGGCTACTTTGGGACTAAGGGTTGCCTGAAGCTGCTTCACACGTTCACGCCCACAGTTTGCCACACATGTACATTTAGGTATGCACACTAAGCAGAAGACAAATAATTATATATGATCAGACCGCAAAAATAATTTTTTCCACTGCAGTCTGAAGAATACTTTACATAGCAGGTTTTCATGACACCGTAGAGAGGAAAAAATAAATCCAATTGAAAATAATGGATAAAATGTAAACTATGCCTATACAAACGTCCTTCCTTTTTAAGGTTCACTTTCAACATTCCTTGTGAACGTAAGGGAATTTCAGCTGGGCACAATGAAAATTCCTCACATACCATGTGCACGTTTTCTGGATGAAACAGCTAGTTTCCCACACGCTTGTGTAGCAATGTTATAAACGTACTCATGATGCTTGGAAATCATCAACTCATAGTATTTCTTCATTTTAGAGACTTTAAAAAAAATCTGAAGTAAAACGCATGCTTTTTAATAGCACAAACTTCTCATTTCTGAAATGTTACACAAATGAACAGTTAAAGGCAAAAAAAGTGGGATAAGAATTTGAAAATTATACATATGGATTTTAACATTAACAAATCTGCTGTGAAAAAGACGTGCACATGCTCTCTGTTTGTGGGAGCAAATCTGAGAACAACTCCCCAAACCAATGATGAGATGCAGCAGTATCTGCTAGTATATTTTTGGGTATAGACATGCAGTTGAATTATTTGACTTTTTGTTCATTTTTTGAAGAAGCCCAGTATAAGAAGTTTTGTTTAAGAAATTTGGAACATTCTATTATGAGGCTAGATATATTTCCCCCTATTTTTATGAGCATCTTTGACGCACAATACATTGAAAACTAATATGAACTAATTCGTCTTTAATATCTCCCACATTAAGCACTATAGGAAGCAGAGTCCTTCTGCAATCGCTGAGGAAATTCCTTGTGAATTACAGGCTGCTTTCTCATTTAAGGTCATGTGCTGAGGGAACACAGATCCCTAAATAGTGAGGCTTTTGTTGGGCTATTCATCTCCTGCAGCAGCTCTTCTGAAAAACATGGTCAAAGGCAGAGGGAAACAAGTACCAAGCAAAGCCAGAGTTTCTCATGGATAGATTCCATCCCTAGAAACAAAGCCTCCTCCCAAGGATCCTGCTCTGTATAAGCTCCCCATGGGCCTTCTAAAAGCCTTGACCTGTCACATTAGCAGCAGCTTATTCTTTTTCACTAGCCTCCTCCACAATACAGCAAAGCCATGAGGGAGATGCAAGAAAAGCTTTTTTTTTTCTGAAGCTTTTTTTTTTCCTTAAAAAACTTTTTTTTTTTAATATACTTTTTTTTAACCTCAGGACAGCAAGCAGCTTACAGTGCAATTTGTCCTGTGAGTCTGCTCCATTTGACCAGAGCATTTTAAACATTCAGGCAGGTGTCTGATAAGGAAATACTGGCCGTGCCCCTCCACAGGCAGCACTGCAATGCCAACTAAGTGCTACAGAAGAAAAATAGTAGCAGTGTGATGTGCCTGGAAGATGGGTGTTACAGCTCACATCTTTCTTCCACAAAGAACTCAGCTCTATTGTCCCCTACCCACATCATTTAACTCCCTCTGAGAGTGAGAAGCAATTTCTAAAGAAAAAACATTAGCTATCACTTCGCTGATAGCTTTAAAGACCATTATGAGAAATACATTCCAAGGAATCTTTTTTGTTAAAAAAAATTATCACACTGTTTAAAGAACATAAGAACATCTTTTGTTGTATATTCAGATATTCTCCGCTGAGCTTTTAATTTTGTTTTGTTTTGTTTTGTTTTGTTAAGTGAAAGAGATAAGCAGAGACTTTGTTTCCTACTCAAAAATACTAATGAATTTTGACGAGGACAATAGCAGGTAAACCTTTATCAATCTTTTATCTTTATCCTACTGAAACCAACTGTTTGCAATCTGTTAATTTACACGGGAGGAAAATGGTTCTATGTGTTTCAAAAGAAAATTAAAGTTTAAGGTATACTTGATAGATTACAGAATTAATCTGTAATTAAGATATTACAATTAAGCTATCATTAAAATCAGGGTCAGTGTGAGGAAACCCCCTTTTCTTTAAATGAGACACTTTTACCTGCATGGTAGAAAGCTCAGGGACTACTTTGAAGACTGCTTTAGAAACATTTGAGAGTCTTGTTTACATTAAAAAAAAAAATCCCTAAAATCTAAAGCTTTTATGACAATTTAATGGAAGGCCCATTCTCTCGATACTATTTTTCTCAACCTCACGTGATCCATGACCCAAGAAACTGTGAACACTCACATAACACTTATTTGTTCTGCATCCTGCCTGCCTTTCACACGTATACTCCTCAGATTTCAGTGGGAATTTACAGAAGAAATACAGAATAGGAAATATGAATATATACTAATTTCTAAAAACTGCATATAAAGAGGTCCTGCTTTGTTTCTGTAACCCTTAACTATGACAAATACAGACCAATATTTAGTATCAGTAAATAATGTTGCTACAATGATACATTGCGTACTGTCTTCTGAGATGATTTTTCTTTTTACGAGCAAGATTTTGGTGCATTAGAGGTCGATCAGACTTTCGTAGGGTTTCGGCAGCATAAAGTTAGTAAATCAGACTGTTGGCTGACTCTTCCAACTAGCATATAACAATAACAAGTCTTCTACCACTATAGCTGGTTTCAGGGGTAAGAACATGCTTCTGCTTGACCTTGTAGCTCAAATTCTGCTTTCAGATAAGCTTATGTTGGTCCCACTATGTTTAGAAGGGTTTAGAAGGCAGAAATTGATCTCACATTTATGAAGTCAATTGATGTATTCTCTTGAGAAAAAGACTCCTATTTTCCTCACCTTCTTCCAAACTCCAGGTTCTTTTTCATATCACACTGGACACATTTCTCAGTGCACAGTCAAAAAAATTGAAGTGGTTATGTAAGGATTCACAAAAACTAAGCCCATCGACTAATTTACATAGAAAAAAGAGCATGTGTGTAAAATCAGACTTATGTCTGACATAATACAAAAAGAACAAAGCCCTTATTTGGCAAAACACTGACATGTAGCTAGCAAACCAAACACAGCTCTGGTGTAACTTATCTGCTTGCAATGGAGTTGATGCTTCTGACTCCAAAGGTGAAGTCATCCGGCAGTGAACATCATGTGGATGATGCTATTGGACAGAGGAACCCATTTTGTGGAGCCACTCAGTTTCCAAATAACTTTAAATTCATATATAATTTTTTATGTTGAAACAAGTGAAAAGCTAAAAATTACTCTTTATCAGATATAAATTATCTTTAAGTGACACCATAACAGATAAAAAACTATATATAATTTAACTGTGCATGTGTACACACATGTGTGTGCATATACACACACAACTGTACACCCACACCAGTAACTAAGCACTCATTTAATCCAGTCATTGTTATTAAGTAATGAGGAGAAGCTAAGAGGCTAAAGCAGACAAATCAGTGGAATTTAGTCAACTTGAGAGAACTATAAATGTACCGTTTACTCTATTTAAGAGCATCTGAATAGTTTTATCTGTTGCTATAATATACAGCAATGTTAATATTTCAGTCACAGTTTTTGTCCATTCCCACAGAGCACATCAATACTAGCTACATGTAGAGTGAGATCAGTGCTTTGTCAGACCGGTTCATATCTACATTCTAGGCCATAACTAAATAAATTAGAATATGCTAAAGTGCTACATCAACACTAATGTTCCTGAACAGTAGTCACGCACATTTCTCTTTCAAAAAAAAAAAAAAGTAAAAAATACAGCAGCTATAGTTTCAAACATAGTCACATTATGTGAATACGCTTACATGTCACTTTGTTACAGTATTCAACAAATTGCATGACACAAAACCATATGGCAACAGTCAAGACTTCGACAGAGTACAAAAGGTAACTTTTTAAAAGTTGAGCATGATGGAAATAGACATTTGCAGAAAACACACTGTCTTCAGAATTCACACTTGAAAGTTTCGTTTAATCGTAACTTGCTGATGTTGATATCTATTTCTTCTGGTTTGTCACGTCTGTATGTTACTGTTCTTGTACAAACAGTAGGCAAAAACATCTTATCCTTGAAGGAGAAGATACAATTTTTATCAACAATTAGCTAATTTTATGTGCAAGAAAAAGATTACTGAGTATGATGGCTCTGAAATCAATTACCTTCTTTGTTGCAGACACTCTGTAATCAGCTGAAGATTTAACTTTATTGCTACTCCCCTGCAGAATTATCTGCCTGATGATAAGGACAACAAGCAACCCGATCAGAAAGGTAACTATAAAGATTATGGAAAAGACTCTAAAGTAGCTTCGTCCAGAGAAACATTCTGCAACGAAAAGAAAACACAAGTGTAAAGCCTAACATACGGAATAGGCACATCCCTCAAACACAGTTATATCTACCACTGCATAGTAATGTTGCATAAATGTAACAGGATCCTGATAAAAGTTAAGGGAAAATAACTTAAGGGAAGTTAAGGGGAAAAGTTGCCATATGCAAGCTTTTAAAGCAGGGCATATCATGAAAGGCAATTTTGACTAAGATCCACTGTAGCAAAATGGTCGAACTATTATTCCTTTAATCTACAGAGCTAAGACTGAGGCATCACTGTTTTGACCACCGTAAATTCCCCGTAAGCTGGTGAGTTTATAGCTGAAACAGAGAGGATGAATTGTTAGAAATGTATGGGGCCAAGACAGTTTAATCTTCACAAGATTACAGTGCAGATCATTGGCAAAATATGAAAGAAAATGTGGTTTCTTGAATCTTTGTCCAGTGTTCTCCTCACTGGTAAACCTCTCTCGCACAGCAAGCTTTCCTTTAATTAATCCTGAAGTTATGAGAAAAGTATTCACAGTTAGTTTTCTCACTTATGAACAACTGCAAGATAAAACGATGTACAAAAATGCGAAGTGACAGAAGGTAACCATTTACCTGCATTTTTGTTGCAGCGTGGACTGATTAAGCTTTACGAAATTCTACTAAAAAAAAATTTTTTCTTCCACAGCCCTCATAACTGTACAGTTTTTTATACTTGAAAGGAACATTTAAACATTACTGAACGTGAGGTAAGCATTCTACTCCATTCTTTCTCATTTCTGTCAATGTCAATGTCAAATAATGTAAGCATATGCAAAGTAGTAAAACATACAGATGCCATAACAGATTTTTATAAATATTTCTTTAAGTATTGCCCAGGCAGGATTCATTATTATTAGACGTGACTTCTGAAGGAGCTGGGAAATCTGATTTAGCAATGCTTGCCAATCACATTTCCTGTTATTATTTATCTTTTACTTTCCCTAAAGCTATGAGTGATTTTTCTCTTTTTCCTGCTTTATTTCTTATTGTAATAATATGACACACTTTTGAAAGACATTGTAACAGTGGTGAATTCAATTATTTATCGCAACAGATTTTCATCTCTTATTAAAATGACCTAGAAAATGTCACGTACCTGAAGTTTGGTCAATATAATGCAGCAGGTAAGCGCATGAGGCTGTGCACTGGTCAAGTTTTGCTTGAGATGCATTGTTAGAATGATGGCACTGAACACAATTCCTGTAAAATATAAATGTAATTATAAACCTATGTCTTTCTCTGTACTCCCCTTAAAGAGATTGTATCAACAGGCTGACGTATCGCTTGCACATAATGCTTTCCTGTTAGTAAAAACATTGCGACATTTATTTAGTTTTTTCTGAAATGTGATGCCTCTCTCAGCATTTTGTCCTTGTGATGCTTCTCAGAACCAACTAGTCAGAAGTCATAAAGCAAAACATGTCTTTGGCTTTCAGCCACATTCATCCAGCCCCTGCTCTGCCTTTTGTGATCTGAGTTTTTTGGGGGGTGTAGCTAAGGGTCCAGCACCTCTTCTTCAGCTGTCAGCCTCCAGTTCAGTCCTAGTCTTTCCTTATCAATCAGTCTCACTGGGATACATGCTGGGACTGAAGGGAAGAGATGGGTGTAGGAAACACAGCTTTGTTAATAATTTTTTGGATCCTATGTTAAGACAAAGCCACGAAAGTTCCCTCTACTGGGCTTTTCAGAGGGTCAGAAGCACAGAGGGAGGCAGCACTGTCAGTCTTACCATTTTCACTGTATAGCCTTGCAGAAGATGGACATCACAAGTGATCCTGAAAAAGCTTTGACTGAATTTTTAATGAAGTTATGCCATCTTCTGAATTTATTAAAGGCACACATTTCACAGCGCCTTTGAAAAAGTGTTAGCCAGCAAGGCAAACTGCATTTTATCTAGTGAAGTCTTATGAGTCACCTTTTCAGACATGGCCCAGCTTGGCTCTCCAGCATACTCACCAGATGAGCTATAATTCAAGTGAATACAGCCAAACAACAATTCTGTTTTGATCACAATTCCCTTTCCAACGAAAGGCTGATCTCACCCTCTCGGCCACGGTGGGATGCAGAAGATTACATGTGCTGATGGGAGGGCATAGAAGAGCTGTGCCCAAGGACAGGGCTTCATTGACTCTTTAAGCCAGCACCACTCAATGTGCCACTCAAAGCTTGTTCTATCTTCTCTCCTCCTTGGGCTGCTCATTTTGACTTCCATGCTGTCCCTTCCTTTACATGGGTAAGGAATGCTTTAAAACTAGCACAGCAAAGACTAAGTGGTTTAAAACTGAGTAATGGAGAATGTTGTTCTCTGGGAAAGACCAGTTCTGCTCTGCTGACCAATGGCAGTAATAATGCACAAGTACCACTACTGTTCTACACCTCCTTCTTTCAGCTGAGAAACACAAGGAGTGTGCAAAAAAAAATTTGGAGACTTGGTGGTATTCAAGAGTAGGATCTATTGATTATTTTTAAAGCTCCGAATTTATGGTCTTTATTACCTACCCACAAGATTTCATATGAAGAACCACCCTTTAATAAATATATGAAAAACCTATCCTCATAGGACACACCAACTTTGACTTCAAAAAAATGAAAGTTGGACACAGATTGGTGAACACAGATACGGACATGCAATTCTCTTAAATGCCAGTGTGAACCCCTCAACTACATAGAGAAAAGACTCAGGTGTGACTTGTTTCAATTTGCCAAAGTCTAAATATCTAAGAAATATAGCAGACATCTAACCAAGCAGAAATATTTCTCCTTGTTTCAACACTAAAGATTTAAGAAGTGAAGTCTAGCACAAGAAACATACCAGTTTTCTTCACAGGCTTTGTTACAAGTAGGACAATATTCACACAAACGGCCAAAGCTTCTTGGATCTGTGCACTCACACTTTCCACATACACATTTTCCTCTTCCACTGCAAATCTGGCCCTTTGAATTCAGGCAGCGCTTTGCTGATTGTAATGAGCACTGGCAACGGTCACCTTCCCAGCCAGCAAAGCATTTGCATTTACCAGCTTCACATTCACCATTACCTACAACATCAGATAGCCTTGAGTCATATGCTTTCATGAAAACAGAGTCAATTTTTATATGCATACGTTTGTATTGCTGGTGCTTTATGTTAAACAGAGCTAATTTAGACCTTGGCTTGCTAATTAGTTTTTAAGTTAACAATTTGGGCTGAAATTACCAGCATGATACATATTTATGGCTGCTGTTTGTTGAGCAAAAGTTGCTACCTTGATGTCATCCTAAGATGTTTTACTAGAATTTTCTGTGTTGCCTTGGATCAAAGCAGCGGGGATTAAAAATTACACAACAACCAGGAAAACAGTCTTCAGGCAAACTAAGGAAACTTCTCTTTAGCAAGAAAGCATTCAGTTCAAATAAACAGCTAGATGTGGTGGAGGAAGGAATATCAAGTTCACATGCACATGCCAGGTTGTTTTTTTTCTTTTCTTTTCAGACGCACACGTGACAGCACTGCTTTTCTGCCTTTCTCAAGGTCCGATGGCTGAGCTGGACAGGTGGGTGTACTGTACTTATGAACTGTAGGTTGTTTAGTAAGAACTTAAAACGCACAGCCTCAAGGATCCAAAGGCTATGAAGAACCTTTGGTGACCTTCACAATTTTCCAGGCAAAGCAGTGGGAGCTTTAGGGCAAAATCCAGATGTTTTCTATGTTGTAGCACATTTAGGCGGGTGTACAACTGACATGCTGATAATGTTTAACCACACTTTTACAGTATGTGAGAGCACCTTTAGGAAATATAGACATAAAGCACAGGCAAGTCTAGCAAATCTCATGAGGTCTCCTCAACTATGCCTCGGCAGTACCTAAGTTTCACACACACTGCAATGGCCCTTCTTGTGCTCCAGGGATCCACAGAGCAGCTGCAGGGAGACAGTCCCATCAAACAACGGGATCCTCTAAATGGGAGTGGGGCCAAAGTACAGGCTACCTCTTTTTTTTGCCTGGGATGGGTAAAATGGAGTCAGGAAGGGGATTATAGGACATCTCAGAGCAAGGCTCTGCACTGGAAAATATCCCATGAAGAGGGACACTGCTCAGTCACAGCCCAGGGTGGCGGGTTTCCCTTGTGGTACCCTAGGGCATGACTCCATCACAGGTGAGAGTCTCCAACACCTCTTAGACAAAGATCTCCCTGTCTCCTCTGCAGACCGGGGCACCACATCTCAGGCTTTAGGAGCTTACAGTTTTGAAAGGTCTGCTTATGGTTAAGAAACAGTAAATATGCAAAGTTGGTTGGTGGGAGGGAAAGAGAATGAGTAGATGAACTGTAATTCTTTGTGTCGGAATGAAATATCTAAAGGATTAGGTAATATTATTTCTCTTTGTTTTATGTAAAGTTCACAGTCACCAGCAGAGCAAAACAAAAATAACTCTACTAAAGACCATAGTATTACTCTAAATTTATCCAGCTGTGGTGGAAAACATTGGTCCCCCAATTCACTCATTGGTGAGTATAGAGTGAAATGAAAGGATGCAGGGCAGCAGTACAGATTTTAAAATATTTAATTACTTCTGAGGAGAAAAAAATATATTCTGGTAGAGACACAGTAATGATACTGATTCAACCCCATTTTTCCTTAATAACTCTAACTTAAAAGTACATGTTTTGTATTTTGTTCATATGGAGTTTCCATTTGCATGCTTTCTTTAAAAAACATAAAGTAGGCCACAAAAAAAAAAATTTCTAACAACTCGC
Source organism: Phaethon lepturus (assembly GCF_000687285.1). Classification (NCBI taxonomy): domain Eukaryota; kingdom Metazoa; phylum Chordata; class Aves; order Phaethontiformes; family Phaethontidae; genus Phaethon; species Phaethon lepturus. The sequence goes on from NW_010526979.1 coordinate 55,144, forward strand.
CCTGTTTATATTTCACTTCCACTCTCCTTCCTGGAGCAGGTGTTCTGAACAGTGCTAGCATATATAACAGTATTTGAAATCAAGTGTCAGTGTATCTCTCACAAGACTGATTTAGGGTGTTAGAAAATCAGAACCTCATCTGAAAGTTATGATTCCTCCTAATCTCTTAGTATCTCATATTCCCATTAGATTGAAATGTATCAACTTACTTCCTGGAATAATTTTACTGTTTTATCCAAGATATCAGTATCATTATTTCTGAAGAAGTTTCATATTTAAATCTTAAAATAGCTAAACTTAGGAAAAACTCAATAAATCCCCTAAAAAGCAGTGCTGAAGTTTAGAAGACAGTGCATAGCTCTGTGGTAAAGAAAGCTCAGGCACATGAATTCCTACCAGGCTGTTCAGGACATTTCACACACTAATTCTTCACACACAGTTCTTGTACTTGACAGCCTTATGTCATTGTTTTCAGCTGCATCATGTGTATAAACTTCAGAAAACAAATCAGAACCAAAATACAGACATAAACTTTGCGGCTTACCGGAACATAAGTTTCCCTGGTGATACGGGCAGGAAAAATCATCCATTTCACAGTACTTGCCATACACCTTGCCTAGCTTGTTTTTGTAGCAGAAACATTTTCCATCTATGCAATTTCCTTGACCACTGCAGATGGGCTGGTCCTGGTGTCGTCTGCACCTCTCAGAAGGAAGTGTATCTCTATTAGAGCTACAATTATTGTCATTGCAATCGGACTGTTTGCCATCAGAAAAAGTTTCATCGGCCCATACTCTTTTGTGCCTTGCACTGTCTCCATACTGACAGGCACAGCTTTTCTGCACATTAACAATGGTGGTTTCATTGAAACCAATAGGCTTAAGTATTGCGTATTTTCTTCCTCCAGTTGTATCACATCCTTCCATTGTAACTGATACATTGAAAAGTACCTAGGAAGAAATAAAGACAGATTTTACATCATTATTATTTCCTATTAGTTGCTTAAAATTTTTACACATAAATAAAGCAGAATCTTACATTATGTATGAATGTGCTAATAATAAAAAAATACACAGTGGCCATTTGTCAAATATGATATATTAGTAATGATAGGCATCACAAATACTGTTAAAACCCTAACATTAGAAGATTGATAGCAGTCTACTTCTCATGTGAAGAAAGCATAGTTCCAGAAGACAAGTTTAATAGAAGTTAAACAGTCATAGAATTACCATCATCATCTGATCTTATTTAATGTGTACGTTCTGTGTCTATTATAGAAATACTCAGATGAGAATTAGGACTGGACTGAGCAATACAATACACAAACAGAAAGAGATACTCTTCATAAAAAGAACTTATAGTGAATGTTCTTGCTGCAGAAATGGTCTGTGCAAACAGAAATCACACAGCTTTTTTGGATGGCCCTGTCTACTCCTTCTAAAACAGAAATGGCTCACACCTTAGCAGCAGCTTGTTTTTGCTGTTCCTACAATGGGGATGGAGCAAGAGATTCTTGCTGCTCTTGCTGTGCCCCTGGGAAGACCAAGTGCTGCTTTGGGGTGGACCCAGTGCCTATCTCTTGGCCACATCATGGCCATCACCACCATGCCCCAGGACCTCCCCCTGGTAGCACCTGCTGCAGCAGCAGCCCCTGTGGCTTTCCAGAGTCCTGGCACATTTTGCTGGTTAGGTGACTGCCACAGAGTTTGCATCAATCACTACCAAAACTCTTTGACAACTCTGACATCTGTGATACTTTCACTGGATGGCAGTTTTGTATTTCACAATTGCTTTTGGGTTGGGTTTTTTTTGACTGGTAGGCTTCCGACAGGGTATTTTCACTAAGGCTATTTAGCCTGCTGATAGAAAACAACTCTTCCTTGCCTCCTCACAGAGAAAATCTAATCAAGAGGAAAAGAGCCCAAGAGAAGGAAATACTTTTACTATTTACCACCAAAGAACAAAGATTTCCAAATAAAAAAAAAAGAGAGAAAACCTAAGAAACTGATTACATACGACATTGAAACTACTCACAAAGACTAAGACCATTCATTTCTCATCACTGTCTCCCCCTCCCACTGCACCCCCACATGAGAAGAGCCAAGCCCTTGGGAACAATGGTGGCTTTGTGGTGAGCAGGGCTGCGGCTGCCTGCACAGACAACAGGAGAAGAATGCTGTGCAGAAGCATGCGCTTCTTAATGTCATACTGAGAGGGCACACAGGCTTTGTCTCGCCCTTTGCTTTTCTTCTTCTTGTTCCATAAATGCACCACTACACACATAACTCCTCAGTTGCCTGCAGTCTCTGTGCATAAGACTTCTTCCCTTCTATTACAGGGCAAAATTGTGTCTATGCAGTAATTAATTCATATGGCAGGTGTGTATCACGTGGGAAGGAAGGCTGCAGCTACAGAATGTGCTTTTTATTCAACACAGAGCCCTGCTAGAAAACATCATCATGTACAACACACTACTGGAGGAATGGCGGGGATACGGGTGGGAAGGGCAAATCATGTCTTCCATACGAGTTGTGAAATTTGATGGGTCTGAACACAGCAGCAGAAAGATTAAACGTATTGCAACTAAATAATTATAACACTCTGAACACTGACACTTGCTAATAGCCAAAGTTAGTTTTGCACATTAAAGAGGCTGTAGGATTCTTTTAGAATATAATATACTTTGTGTTTTGGTAAGAAAAGGAAGGAAGAAGGATTAGACAATGAGAGGAATGTGAGAATTAAGGAAAAGCATTTTGCCTATAAACAAATACTGAAAGGAGGATTTACGGTTAAAATAAATTAATCGCTTGAGGATGGCTCATTTTCAACAGCAGTAGAGGTTTGGGACCACATGCAATCTTTTACAATCAACTGGCTTGGCTTTTTATTAAAAAGAAACAGATATAAATATTTTTCTTTTCATTAAACAGAACAAATTCCAGCCCTATTTCTTATGACATGCACAGGGAACAACACTGGAGAAGAGATGAGTTAAGAAGAAAACCACAGCAAATCTCCCTTAAATTGTAGAAGCTAATCAGTAGCAAGTCATGCAGACAAAATTCAGAAGACCATAAAATACACCTAAATGAATGTATTTAAAATTTGCACATTTAATCTACTGATTTGTTTTGCTATTTCTACACACAGACACAAGTAAAATCACATCAGCTGAGACATACATACAAGTCAAGAAGGAAAGAGCTCCTTGACCCTGCTCTCCAGAAACACAGACCTCTTCCTGGCAAGCTAAATTAATTACTCTACTGGTCCAAGCAATTAAAATAAATATATCAAGGCACAGAGAAGTTGTTCTGGGAAGAAAACTATGTTATTTATATTATCCATACATCTTATATTATCCATACATCTTTCCCCATATTTTTCAACAGTGCACGATGCTCCAGTTTTACAATCTGTTTCATTCATTCATTAGTGGCACCAATCCAAATGGGGATAAATAATTTTATTAAATTGATTTATAAAATACACTAATTATCCACAACCCTGAGTGTGCATGAAGACTACTAGAACAAGGAGAGGAAAAGGTGGCTTCTCGTACAGACCCAAGGAACACAAATTCCAGTGATTCTTTTCCACTGGGTGATTATCTTTCAACCTCTTTACTACAGATTTGCAGATTTCATCACAATGAACACGTCCATTGTGCCCAGTGGAGGACAAAGGAGGAGAGTTTTAATGGATGTTAGCTTTCAGAAAAGCTTTGAGCCTTAGTTCCATGAGATTAGTGAGAATTAAAATAAGATTCAGGAAAAATAAAACCAGAGAATAATAGAGAGTCTGTGATCATTAATTACATAAATCAATTTGCAGTTTAAGCAAATCCCTAAAAGATTTCACACCATTGTAACTCAACCAAACAGGAAAATAAATATTCCAATTCCTTGAAGAATGAGAACTATCAACATACTTCTTCATTATATCCCACATTTTTACATCCTTCCATGCCAGTTTTTTTACTTCCATCAGGACAAATTGCAGTGATATTGAAGTGAAGACCTTGGATCTGGTTATCCACTTGAATTTTCACTTCAGAGATTAATTTCTGTAACCAGAAAACAAGTTTTAGTTGCATTCAATTGTAACACATAATGTGCATTAGTGACTAACACCAAGTATGGCCACTATGTCTGACTAAAAATGAAGAAAGCTTGTCTGTGTGAATAAAGGAATGAATTAAAGCATTGTTTCCCATATAAAGACCCGATTACATTCCAAATATACACAACCAGTGAACTGGTAATTCTGATAAAGAGGATTACGTTTTCCAGAGAAAAATGTTTTCAGCTTTTCTGAAATGGTTTTGAGACTGTATTTTTGGCAATTTGAAAATCTATTCTAACAACCATGTGCAACAAAAACTGCTTATTGTTTGAGAGACTACACTGCCTTTCAGCCACACTTTTAAAATAAAACAGTAAACATACATAGAACTATTGGTATATAGCAGAAAAGGTTCCTAATTGACTTGACACTTTATAAACTTCTGTTATTTTGCATCTGTCTTGGAAAAATTTCCTCTGAACAATCCTTAGGGTGATCTAAAGGCTATTGGGATTATTCTTACTGATTTATTTGGGTCAGCTAGGACTATATAAGTCAGCAACTAGTTGATTCCCATTAGGGCTTTTTGCAACATAAAATCATGAAAAAGTCAGATACTTTGTAATTTGTATTTACTGCATGTTCTAAAATCCTACATCCTTCCAAGAAGGAATATTGCTTCTTGACCCTTTAAAAATGTATTAAAGCTCTGTACAAACCTATGAGTTGAAAATTGCACAGAGATTATTAAAATTCCTGGCATATTACTATTAAAAAAATTAGTTTAGTGGGATATTTTTGCTGCTACAAATGGAAATTTAATTACATGAATCTGAACACATGTTTATCTTAGTAACTTTTTGAAAATTAGTGACTCATCTTTGGCTATTTAGCCAGGGATTTTCAGCCAGGGTTTTCCACAACTAAGCCTAAGGTTTCCTTGCCTAGAACAAGAGTGCAAGAGGCCCACTGTCATCAAACATCAACACTAAATTAATTTTCTTATCTAAGTACTTTTGCTTTCAAGAAAGCAAAACATACAAGCCCTGTTAACTGTGTGTTTGTGTATTACAAGCCCCTTAAAATATGATAAAACTCTCAAAGTATCAAATCCAATGAAGTTTAGGTTAGGAAGGAAGATACTGTCTAAAAAATGAAAATAAGGCAAAAGCAAACTGGGGGTGGCTAGAGCAGGAAAGTCCCACAGAGTCTTCCATTGAACTAAATCATTATTTTGTAAATTTTCATTTCCTCTCCTTGAATGTTTGCACTGCACTGTGCTCTATAAACAGGGATACAGTTTAGGATGGACAGCGTAAAAGTGGCATACGAAAGGACTACGATCTTCAAATTTTTTTGCTAGCAATTTCCTGCAAACCTCCATATTCAAAATTAGATTTCTAGATTTTATAAGAGAAAGTATAATATCAGTGAGAACTTCTCTGCAATTTGATTACACCTAACTTCCTCTGCTTTTGAATGTCTGCCTTCTGCACAATGTTCCCAACACAACGGTGAGAAAAATGTGCACAAACCCATTCTATTGACTAGGAACAGACATGGGACTTGGCTCTTCATTATAGCAAATTTACTGAAAGCAAATAGCCTGATTTAGATGGTTAACCTAGTACAATGGATAATTTCAGCCTCCCATGTCCAAATAATAAAAAATAATGTGATACGTGTTGATACCTTGCATATAGTTTTGTCACTGATTTTCCAACTTTTGGAACTTGCATGTTTGTGTAACTTGCATGCCCTGTCAGCATTCAACCATCTAACAGATTGCGTTCATTTTGATGCTGCTCTGTGGGCTCCCTGAGCTCTAGAACATCAAACGTATACTACCTGCCTTCATTTTCAAAGCTGTTTATGCCCCCGCTTACCAGGCTCTTTCATTCACTATCAAGAGGCCAATTTCCACTTTCAAGTTGCCATTCCCTGTCAATCACTTGTGAAAAATGACTTTATGCTCTTTCCCAAACTATTACTTTCTCATAGTATTACTTTCAATTGAGAACTCCAGGCAAGGGTTCACAAAGCTATTTCCATCGTTCTCTCCCAAATCCCTATCAAAACTCTTCTTCACTGCTATGACTCAAAACTCTGAGTCATTATACTGCTTTGTGCAGTGTAAATCCTGCTTTCCATAATATCCACTGTTGTCAAACTACCTCCTTGTAAATTCCCACCTGTTGTCCATTTTCTAAGAATTATGCTATAAAAACCTCTAGATACTGCACTATCTTTTTGCTCTGAATTTATGTGGTGCCTAGACAGTGGTGTCTGGTCTGTAACTAGAGATCTGAGATGCCAAAATTCAAATAAGCCAGACATTTCTTTTGAAGTTACCTGGCAACAGGTGCAGAGAATCAAACAGCATATTTAGAAGCACCTTTAGAAAGAAAAAAGTGCTATCTCTCAGCTTTTAGAACCTGACAGGCTGGGAATTTGAGGATGGTGTCACCCGCCAACCTGGACATTCAGAACAGTAGGGAACTTATTCTTGTGGACTTCAGATAGAGGCCAAGATCCTGGAAATTCCAACTTTAGGCTATGAAAGGTGAAAAATCCCTGTACAAATACAGCATACAATATTGTCACTCTCATCATACCTGATAGGCTTCTACCACCAAATCATTGAGATTTGCTGCTTGTGATTCTATCTGTCTTGCAACAGTACCAGGCAACAGAGGTAACAGATCCTATGAAAAATACAATCATTTATGCACAGTATTAATTATTAATATAAATTTTGTCCTTTCAAAATTGGAAAAAGAAATCAGGTTTCTAACCTACTTTATACCAATGGAACTGGCTTCCTTGAACTGCAAAAATAACATTGATGTTATTGTCAATCAATTTTTCAGAGAGCTGCCCAAGAGATGGATGCTCCTGCAAAATACAACAGAAAAGGGAAGACTGCAGATTAGTAGGGAAAAACCTTATATTTCACATATGACACAATATAGGATTCCAAAACAATCCCAATCCTTATTTCTAAATGTACAGAGAAATTCTAGGCCTACATCCAAAAGAAGATGGGACCAACCAAATAAACAGATCATGACAAAAAAAAATCATCAGGGCATCAGCCAGACTGTGACAGACTTATCTGTTGCCAATTATGCATGGGTGCTGCACAGTGAGAGGACTAAGTCACACAGTACTATTTTGTCAGTTTGAGTCAGATGCTTAAGAAATATGGATATGATATTGTCCATGGTCCATCTCCATGGTCCATCTTGAGAAATAATGAGATTGCTGAGAATGATAGGTGGGCTCTTGTGCAAAAGTCAGGGAGAAAGTTCAACACGAGGGCACTGAGATGAGGTGGGCTCTTGGGAACAGCAAGGTGAGTAGTGAGAAGTTTGTTTCTCAGAAATGTATTTTGTCACCAGGGATCAGACACATCAGCTAAATGCAGACACTGGGTCATGTTCTACCAATGTCAGTATTCTGTATATATCTTTCTTGCAGCTGACAGCTTTCTCCTTCTCTGTATGTCCAAGACCTGCCTTAGGAGTGATGCCTCCAGTCCTCACCATGACGGTCTGCTACATTTTCTTGACCACACTTGTGCTTGAAGAAGGTAGCATGAGTTTCACTCATGAGTTCTCCCCTATTTGGTGAAGTATCTATGATGGTATGTCCTGTGCCAGTGACCTGCCCTTCTACACTTCTCATTGAGAGATCTGACATGGATTTGAGAACAAGAGGTGGGTTGCTATCCCTTCATCCAAGATCTGGGGGAGCACAAGGGTATCTGTGTGGCCCCAGTGTGCTTTGTACACCTGGGCTATGTGAGAACCCTCCAGCTCCAGTACTCTAAACCAAACTGTATCTAAACGTTACTGCTTATTTACCATACATCTGTGAATGCTTCTCAGGAAGTAAATTCGATATTTAAAATTCATGACTAAACATAGAGAAGTGACTGGGACCTTGGTCTGTTTTTCCCCTTACAGAGATTTCATCAGGACACCGCCACCTTCAACCTCTTTCCTCCATATACTTCTGCTGTCTTTTTCTTCCCGATATTTTTTACCATTTGCCCCATATTGTCCCTCTGTTGCACAAACACACTCTGTTTCCCTGCATAATCCATTTCTCCTCCGAGTGCCACTTGTTACTCAAGGCACCCTGCAAGTCAACTGGTCTCCTAACAGCAATCTGAATGCCAAGACAGCTGAGACAGTTATGCAAGGGGGCAAAATCCGGGTTCCATCATATTGCACCTTTATAAAGAGCCTTGTATAGAAAGAACAAAGGAGTTTCTTGCTGCAGTTTGATCTTAGCTAGGGTCCATGCTGCTCTCAACTTAGAGAAGTTGAGATCCTTACCTTACCCTTACCCTTTGGTAAGAGATTAGATTCCTTAAGATAAGTGATGAAAGACAGGTAACACAGCAATAAACGGGCCTCCTTACAGCTGCAGCTGGAGGGTGTGCCATATGCAAGGGTGCAGTGAGCACATGTTCCTACCACACAGCACAGCTGTAGGTGAACTGCAGCAGCAGTGGCCTTGTTGCCATTCTCAATAGCCTGCAACACAGTACTACAGCCTCCTGCCTTCTCCTTGACCACAGACCACAGTGGTGGGGCTTCCATTGTGCCACACAACCCTAGAGGCGACATGCAACTCTCTGGCAAGATCACAGACACACCAAGTGGTCCCAGGACAGAGGCGAGTGAAGCCAGGTGTTCTGCAAACACCTCTGGCACTGTGTGAAAAGTGCGTGAAAGATGGCGGCAGTGTTGAGAGATCACAAGATGGTCAAATAAGTCAGTCTCCTGCTCAACATATGACACTGGACATGTCTGAATTCCAGCAAAATGGCCCTTCAACATCTCTGCAACTAACGGCAAAACTCTGGGATCAGTGGTATCAGAAATGGGTTTCCAAGCCCTCAGGAAACAAAAACTTATTCAGATGGGGCTTACTGAAGTCAACAGACAACATGCATCGACATGCAAGTGTTGCAGGGGCTGGATCTCCAAAATACTTAGTCTGCTTACAAGTCAAGCTGAACTTTCATCTACTTGTCAGCTCTACCTCACTGGAGTGCCCAGCTTGGTCAGTAGTACATTACAGCCTCACTTCAGATTAGAAAGAAAAAAATTTGTTTTATTATAAGATACTTTAAAAAACCAAAAAAGCATCAACAGACCCACACTATCTTTTTTCACTTTAAGCATGTAAAGAGATGACATAAGGAACTGTTGGTCACTCATGGGCTTCACTTTGCTTGCTGTAAGAATCTTGCCGTACTTCATGTACTTTTATCTTATCTCTCCCCACGACTGCTCAGGCGAATGTACTTTCGTTTTAGATCATCTTTCTTGTTCCAGTTACATCATTAATTTTATTATTTTAACCTACTGTGTTAAGCTAAGATAACTAATACAGATGTTAAGTATTTCAAAAAGGGAGTTAACCAAGCACAGATCTAAATAAAATGGACTAAATTTCTTTCCTGTCTTATGCTTTTTTGATGACCTTTGCTTAGCAAACTTAGAAAGAAACAGGCAGAAAAGTGACTGACTGGAAACACTTCTGATGTAAAGGTTAAGCTTATGCAAATAAATAAAGAGAAGTTGTCTTAACTGGCACAAGGAGGAACTAAAAATATGCCATAATGCAATCTTCTCAAGACTACCAGAAGCTAAGAATCAAAATAGGAAAATGATGTGATTACAGATGGCTCTTTAATTCAGCATAGCACAACAAAATTGCATTGATAAGGAAAAAAAAGCAAAAATATGTTTCATACAATGTATTTTTTAAAGAGCTGACAGCCTTTCATGACATTTCATTTAAATATCAAAGAGTATTCCCCTCCCCTCCCTGATTTTACTTGTTCATTTGAAGTTTCTTTATGCATCTCTATGACTAAAATAATCACAGGCTATTTACCATTGAGAAGAAAAAAAAGCAGGAAACCAGTACACCTACCCTTACAAACCCTATTGTGTTATCATGTCAAATCTACTCCAGAAAATACCTAATACTGAGAAAGATTTCCATTCTACCCCTTTTTTATTACCAAGCGCATGCCCACTTTAATATGTGGGCATGCCAGAATAAGCCCGTGGTTGAAAAGGATATGGGCTAGCAGCCAGAAAACACATGGGCCAAAAATGTGCCACCACAGATCTAAGCATCTTTCAAGGTCATTTCATTTTGGTGGCTAAAAAGACTACCTCATTTCCCAAAAGGAATCAATAGCAATAATCATGGAGATTTCTTATTCTATATGGGATGGTAAAATCATGATCTTTCAGCCCAGAATCCAGAAAACACCTTCTTCAGTCAGCCATCAACCTGTCACAGTTCCTTAGAAAGAGAATAATTAATTTTTTCTGTATTTTATATTGGTGAGGTTTTCCAGCTGAAACAGAAATTTATTTCTCAAGTTGGACAGAAAATATAGTTGGGTTTTTTTCTGAAACAGACAGTATCTTTGTCACCAAAGGAATCCTGAACACCAGAATAAAATATGTACCTTTAGCAATTATTAATAAGCAGCACAAAACTTGTCTCATTTATAGCACTGAAGTTAGGGGGAAACAAACCCAGAAGCCAAAATAGAGATAGGGACACCATAGCCTGTAAGTATGCTCTGCTTTGGGAAAGTTTTGGCATTATTTGGTTTAAGTAGAATAAAGGAAGGGGTTGTTTTTTATCCCAGGGACACTGTAGAAATACTGAAACTGAACAGACTGGCTAGAGGGAAATAAATAATCCTGACATCTGTGAGGGAATATCCAAGAGGTGACAGAGAGTATATGAATGCAAGAACATCAGATAATCGGAAATCCAAACAACCCTCCTGTTAGCACTCGCTCAGCTCCCTCCTCCGCTCAGCAAGGCCCCGAACACCCACCGATTCCCAGAAAACTCCCGTATTTCATGATCACACACCATACAGCGGCTGCTTCCTGCTGCCCCACCATCCTTGTAAACACCAGTTGCCAGGACTAAAATCAGGTCTAGCCTATTTTACACATAGCCCTCACTGACTTCACTAGCACATCGCTGGCTTGGGCTGAACACAGGCTATGTATTTTAAGTGCAGCTACGACTGAGAATAAAACTGTAATGTGCTCTAATGATAACACAGCTCATACTTCTGTTTTCTGGTGATTACATGGCAACTAAGTAATGATTCATGTTTCTTAAATGAATGATTCACATTTATTTAAGGAAATAGCCAAAGCAATTCAATACTACAAATCTTAGAAAAAAAATTCCTTTCTTCAATCACTCATGACTATTTTACATATTCTTGAAGAAATTATTTTGAAAGCTAAAAATATCTGCCGAAGGCTTATTATTTTGCTATAGGGGATTTGATGCAATTTTTTGCACATGTATGTATTACCACACATTGGCTTTATACTGTGAGGTTCAAATGCTACGTTACCACAGCAAAGCTTTGTGGCGCACAAATATTTTCTAGTCCATCAAGGTTGATTTAGCTCATTGATGTTGTATGTCTTCTCTTTTACTCTTACCAAGCCTTTTCAATCAATGCAACTGTGCATCTTCTGACCATAAACCATGACCACTACCTTTGTCTTATTAGCAGGATTGTGCAATTCTCACTTATTACCAGCTTCTTCTTGTGCAAAATATCACACCAGACACTTCTTTCTTATATTTTATACAAAATGTTGTCTCAGACTCCAAAATACGTTATCCCCCACAAAAAGAATGTCAGTATTTCCAGGTGATTGATTCTTCATTTCACATCTTGCCTACCTGGAAAAATACTATTCTAATAACTGAAATAAAAGCAATGCTTTGGCAGCAATCCTAAAACCTCCTTTAGGCAGCTTTACGCTGCTTCTCTGAAGGCAGAATGTATGACATATACCTTACCATACTCGTAGCTTTGATGTACACATTATCTTTCAAATGACAATTTCCATCATGAGGAATTACGATCCCTGCTAATTTACTATCAAGGGCCAGATGGGAAGTTTGATCTGTCATCACAAGAAGCAGTCGCTTTGCTTCTTTACGCCATCCAATATGGCTCTAAAAAGAAAACAAAATTAAGCATAAGAAAGTAGTAACTACCTATTTTCTGAAATAATAAATAACAAAATGAAAAATGAATGTGAAAGTCTACTTTCAGATATTACACTGCTTAGCAGCACTGAGTTGAAACCAGGCTATTTAAAGCATTTTGTGTGAAAATGTATATCATGTCTTACGTCAGAAAACTAATACTGTGAGTCTGAGATCCACTTACCACTTACTTTGCTTTTTGAAGAAAGACCTTTCTAAAATATATACAAGTTATGCATTATATAGTGGGCTTGGGTAACAGCTGCCACATTGTGTGCGTCTATTACATACAAATGCAAATGCACAGTATTTGTAAAATTCTCCGGGATACAAAAAGCATTACAACAAATAAATATGCATTTATTTGTATTGGTACTTGGTGTTCTCTTCTATTTTTACTTTATTTACTTTATATTCTCATCATTCTATAATTTCATTTTCCTACACAGTTTTCCAGAAAGGACATTGGCATATGATCAGCCAATCAATAAACTGAAGTTCGAATGTCTTCACGCACCTGAAAACTAAGAAATTCTTTATTATGCAGCAAAATAGTATATCTATCCATCATCTTAAGGGATTAATAGCAAAGTGGCATTTGCAAGGGTGAATTTAATGCGTTTTAGGAATTCAGTGATGTGAAGGAGGTAGCAGGGCAAGCTTATAACTAAACTGTGTTAGGCGCCAATTTGTATTTCTGTAACATTTATTTCCCTGCAAGGAATAAACGGCTGTTTTGAATCAAACTTTAGATGCACACATGAATCACCTCTCATTCTTTGTCATTATCCCCCCTCCCAATTATTCCATCATCTTCTTCACTAATTCAATTTTTCTTCCTTTTTCCTCCTTCCTTGCTCCTCCTCCTTACAACCCTGTCTCATCTCTACCATTTCCCTTATCACTGCCAGGTATTTTTCATCGCATGTGAAACCTGTATCTGAAATAACAGTCATTCATGTATTCAGCCAGGCTTCATGACTTATTCTCTACCTTTCCTTTCTTTGCTTTGCAAAGAGGGATTTAGCTCCCTTCTCAGGCTCATTCCCTGCTAGCTCTGAATGGGGATTAAGTATCTCGTAACAGCAGGGATAAGCACAGAGGGGTGTGGTGCCTTTTCCAGTTTACATGTTAGGTATCAGCCCCCCTCAGACTATCCTAGACAGCATTCCCCTAAAGAAGGGGTATTTTAAGCAGGTTATATCTTAATCTCAAACTCTCCTCCAGCACTGTAGAAACTTCTTGCTCCTAAAACTCCATCATTTCACTTTTGTCACCTCAAGACTCCTACCTACATACATCACAGCAACCAAAATTTTAAAGAAGCTTCATGTCCTAACCTGCTAGTGCTTGCAACAGGGATATATTGGTTAAAGCAAGATGAAGCAAGTTATAAAGTTCTATTGTAGGCAAAATGAATGCACATTAATATAAATTATAGTTCATGATGGTAGTTATGAATTGCACATTGTTCTCATCCATTTTGGTTCACAATTCAGTTAGCAGGAAAGCCTCCTCATGCTCATGAATGTTTCCATTCTATTGTTTTTGGAAGCATATATTATTCTAGAGCTCACATGTCATAAGTGTGGAATGTGTCCAATGAGAAACACTGATTTTAAGGACTTTTTCCAAAGCTTCAGGATAAGTTTTTATAACAGCTGTGATCAGAATGTCTGTGAAGAGTGGCTTTTATTTACCTGTTTTACAGCTCATCAAAATGTGAAAATAAAATTGGGGCCAATGTATTAATTTTTAACACAGTTTGGGTTCCTTTTTGGCCCTGATTCATTCTAGTGTTCCAAAAGAGAATGTGAAGATGGACAAGATAAAAGAAACATCTTGACGTCATCCCAAGAGATGAGAAACAGATGAAGCCTGTGATTTGGACAGGAGTTGAATTACTTTCTTTAAGAGCACCAGAAAGACCATTTGATAGAGCATTAGCAAACCCATGAATCACCCAACTTTCAAAATCTCTATTGCAATACTATGTATAGGAGAAAAACAATATGCAAAAGAGCCCTTTAGAGCAAACAAATTCTTTTTATTTAATATGATTATAGCTTGGGAACTACTGATGCAGATCTTTTCCACCCTCTTCTGCATGAGAGAGAGGGTGATGAAATTTTATCAGTAGACAAAAGTTGATTTTTAATTGATTTGTATTGTTTCTAAATTCTTTAAAAGATGCGATAACACTGAGGTGCATTTGTTTTCCTTATCTACATGAGCAGATATGTAACTGACCCTTTAGTTTTCAAATACATTCTTAAGTAGAAGAAATATCAAATGGTATGTCTTCACTTAGGAACACAAGGAAGGCTTCAGTAATTTTTTAAATGAATTTTGTAGTTGGCTGAAATGAATACATGTGCCTGTTAAGGCAAGAAGCAGTTGCTTTCATTGCCCATCCTATATTGGTTAGGCTGGTAAAGAATATCATTAATCAATACTGAAAAATATTTCCTTATGCTCTCCTTTAGCAGGAAAGGAAATGTATACCTAAAAGGGAAGTAATGGAAAAGGAAGAAGGAATCTTGCTATTATCAGTCCTTGAACTGACATTTTGAATTCAGGAACACTGAGCACTGTTGTACTAATATATATATTGATGTCTGAACTACCATTTAGTCTTTTGTTAATAAATTCCCTACCTGGCACACAGCTGCTTGGAGCATCGCATCAAAACCTCCTTCAGGTGTATCAATATTCCCAGAAATCTTTTGTTTATTCACTGCGTTTCTGAATTCTGCTATATCTTCAGTCAGGGATAGCACATGAATATAACCATGAGGAGGCATACAATCTAAATTATAATCACTGTACAAAAACAAAACAAAACAGGAGTCTAACACATGCCATATTTTTCATTCGAAGGACATGTAAATATTGCCTATCAACCCATAAAATCCTGTTACTAATGAAGATGTATATATGCAAAATGAAAGAAATACTTAAAGAAAAATAACTTCAAATAAGATTAAGTTCAGTGGGGATTAGTTTGAATTTACTATGAACAACAGATTTTATTGGTATGTTATGGAAATGCATATAATATAATTTAGTTCATACAGTAACAGTACCTAGGTAGTGTTTCTGTACAGAATGAGAAGAAACGTGATATTAGTGATGGTATGATCTCAGAGAGTGTATCACCCCTTTTGGAACATCTACAGAGTGGTACAGCTTTGCTTTTCATTATCCTGAGAAAGGGCTATTACACCACAGCATTAAGATCCTTTAATAGCTTAGGCTATTAACAAGCTACTGGATCAAAACTAAAATAAAATTTAAGTTCCCATATTCACTATTAGGAAGTAAATGTACATAAAACTAATGTTGAGATTAATGACATTAAACGTCCTCATTAAATGGATGGGAAACTCCATTTACTGTATCATCTTTGTGGTAAATGATACTTTTTGAAACAATATATAAGGGGAGAAAGGATGAAGTCTGACATAAGTAAGCTAACGCCATGGCACATGTATAGGTTGCTGCTCTGTGACCCATTTAGGGCAGTGGAATTCATAGCACAAACTGAGGTACTCATCTGATTCAGAGATGCTGAGCAGGATTCATCTCACCTTCTGTTGCATACAGTGTAGGCATCTGGACTGTAACCTGCCCACCCCTGACTCAATTTATAGTCAACGAAGAGAAACTGCCACTGTAAGGATTAATACCTCTGCAGATGTCTACTTTTAGACAAAATGAATCATGTCCTGGCAGTGCTAACTGATCTCCACTGACTATATAGACAGTCTAGAGGATTACTTCAAACATAGACATTTATACCTATCTAATGAATTCCACTACTAGTGCCCAATTCAAAAATCACTGAAATAAAAAAAAAAGATGTTTATGGATTTCACAGAACTTTGGATTATTTCTTCCCAGGAAAGATAATAATGAGCAAGAAGGTGTGAATAGTTAATATTCACTTTTCCAAGTATTACAGTTTATACAGACTTGAATTGATTATGAATAATCTTGTTCTCCAGAAGGTTTTGGAAGTGATCCCTCGCTTTATGTAAGTGTTGAATGCAAGATATAAAAGGCATGGCATGAAAAAGAAATGCAAGCCAGAACACCTTTCTTATTTAAAGTGGGAGTTCGTTCATACCAAAACTGTGGAATTAGATCAGAGGATCGCTTTTGTTCATTAAATGAGCGGAAAGAAACTGCATTGCATCAACAAAAGTAGAGTTTTATGAAAAGAGTTAATGAATACATGACCCTACCCCAGAAGAGAAGTCCTAAGTCAAAAAGTACAAAACTCTGTGATGAATCCAGGCAACATATATCCAAAATAACTACGAACATAACAGTTGACTATAAAATTAAATGCAAAACATATTCAAATATGCCAAAGCAGCATGTTTTTTGGCTTGTTTTGCTGAAGAAAATAGTGCATATTTTTTCTGATACAGAAATAGTTTTTCACTCACCAGATATTTCAGAAGTAAGCATTGTATAATAATTTCCAGCATTTTCTTAGGAACTTTGATGGAGAACCAAGGTATAATGAAACAAAGACAAATTCTGAAGAGCTTTAAAAATAAATATGCATAATACACATTTGTGTAATTAAGTAATTTCTCATTGTTACAGTAAATATACAAAGATTACATACCTGCATTGGTTATGGATTCTACCTGGATGAATGCTAATATAGGGTGACACAGTTTTATCCACATAGGATCCAAATCCAAGTCGAAAATCAAGAGAAATATTTGCCATCTTTTTAGATAAAGCAAATCCAACGGAATTTAGTTTTTCTATATTGTTGTGCATAGAGGCTGAGACATCAACTAAATAATAAAGATCCACAGGGTATTTCTCTAGAGGACGAACTTTTAACATAAAGTTTGCTTCACTTCCTGATTCAAAGGAAACAAATAAGTTTATTTACTATTTTTGAATGGACACTCTTAAAAATACATTCATTTTCACAGCATCTGCAGCACAAAGTTGTTTGTGTCAGCAAATATATAAGCAAACAAAAAAATCTCCCAAGAGTAAATGAAAATTTGAAGCATTGTTCAAAAACAAGCCATAAAGGGGCTCTTCATAAAACATCTTGCTTTTTCTTTCTCACAGGAGCACTGTGCAATTTATTGTTAAAGTCTGACTTCTCCCCATTCTCTTTTCAATTCCTCGTTATGCAATCCTTTTGGCATTATACCAAAAAGCTTGTGAGTTATGACTCACAAAGGAGACAGATCTGCATACGAATTGTGGTCAGTCACTTCAAGGTTGACACTTCTAAGTATGTAAGTGTATCCTGCAAATATTTTGTCATGTGAGTCTAAAACTACACATGTACCACAAAGGCAGCACAGCCTGAAAAATTCACGTAAATTGTGCCTCAAGTTTACACCAATCTACTTCCAAAGATTCAATGAGAAACTTGGTAGGATCAAAATATTTAAAAAAAAAAAAAAGAGGTTTTAACATTTTAAGAAATCCGTCTTTTGCTGTATACAAAACAGAAGTCTTCTTTTATTTCAGGATGGCAAATGGCTGTCTCTTCTGCAGAACCACATCGTGCTCTCATATGTAATAAAAACATTAATGCTTTGGAAGCCACTAAATAGTCCCCACATTTTTCCTTGCCTAATATTCTGTAATGCCAGCAAAAAAAGAGTGAAGTGAGTATGGGCTGGTATACACCAGTATACTGGAGTATGGGCTACGCAGGTACAGTAATGCGTAACTTCAAATTATTCACCCAAAGTGTGAGCTCACAGAAGAAATGAGGGAGTAGGATGTTTGCATGATGAGTGCAGAATCTAATTCAGTATTATGCAATGAAGACACAGGAAAGGACAGGAGGAAGGGAGACATTATAGAAGAATTATGCAGCTTTTCAAGAAAAGCTGTCTAAACACATTCAGAAACAGATTCACTAAGAAAAGCACCTGAAAAGTGACTTCACTATTCATGACATTTACTAGTGCATATGACATTGTTAGATAGCATACTTGAAGTACGTGTAATAAAGATCTGACACAGAGAGGTTAAATACGCAAAATACTTTCTTCCAATGGTGTTTGAATATAATCCACCTGAAAATATCAGGATTTGTCTGTATCTGGTCTTGCACAAAGAAAACAGAATTTCAGTGTGCTGTAACCTATGTGTTTCCTCTTTGCCAATGTAAATCAAATTACTTTTTGCAAATGACCCTTGCAGGTCTCCAGTTTGCATATACTGAGATGGTGAGTGAAGCTTTTATGTTTTCCCACACCAAGCCTGATAGTTGGGTATATGTAAAGAGTGACAAAATAAAAAATCTTTGTCTGCATAATTATACTGTATCAAATTTCTGTTTTGAGGTACAACTATAGCTGTATATCTGTGTATTTCCAAGGGGAATAAAATATGGGCAGGATGTCTATATATCAAAAGCTATTCTGGAGTCCTTGGAATTTCAGTCTTCTGCCTCCCTGATGCAAGAGGTTTAGCAACACATATGGAACCTCAAAGTTAGTTTCTCTGTTTACTGGCAAAACGGTTCATTAAACCAAATTTTATAAAGCTAAGTGTTTTATATAAATCCAGCATGCCTTTGGAAATAAATGTGATTACAAACACTTCTAGAGCTAGCTCAGTTCCTGAGACCATTTCTCAGTACAAGGCAGACTATCAGTAATTTCTCTGAAGGAGAGTGGGGAAAGGAGAGGAAGTGCTATGTCACTTTCTTATTTTTATTATTGTAAAGATGGAAAACCAGAATTTCTTTGTGCCTTACACTTGTGAAGATCCTTCCTTTTTCCCTGGTAATTGACAGAAAGTTACCTTTTATACAGTGAAGATGAGCAAGATACTACAGTAACTCCAATTTTTCCTATTAATTTAATGTATTTCTACCAAAGATTGATCCCTCTTAAATGACATATTTATTTCTCCAACTATCATTTGCAAAAGAAATAAATAAATGAAATTTTATTACATGAAACATACCCTGCATCCTTTATATCACCTTCCACTTCTGCTGTTGGCTACAGCTATTTTAGAGACAGAGAACATACACTGATTTAACTCAAGTTCAGCTGGGGGTAAATAGAGATATACTAGAAAATCTCAGATCCATAAAGGGATTTGTAGATTCTATTAGGATCATGTGTCACACATTTTACAAATGAAATGTTAGGCAGTGAATACCTAAGTCTCCTTTAGGAATCCAGTCCTTCCTTATATATTGGCCTTGGTGTCTTCACAGTTGTCTAGTCAACGCACTTAAAAGTAACCAGAAAATCAAGGAGCTTATCAAATTATGAATTTAGGAATTCTAACTCAATTTACTTTCATTAAGGAATAACAATTTATATGCATCTAAGGGAAAACTATTCAAGCATTGGAACAGGCTGCCCAGGGAAGTGGTTGAGTCACCATCCCCTGAGGTATTTAAAATAGACATGTAGATGTGGTAGGTGTAGGGGTATGGTTTAGTAGTGTACTTGGCAGTGCTAGGTGAACGGTTGGACTTGATCTTAAAGGCCTTTTCCAATCTAAATGATTCTATGATTATATGATTCTATTTGTGTAAGTGCTAAAGAAAAATAATCAAGAAATCACAACAGAAAACAGAAAAGACTACCTAAAATTCCTTTTCCACTTATTGCTTGCATTATTCTGACCTTCAGCTGTGTTTGACAGAAACACTTCTTGCTGGAGACCATACTTGAATATGGGAGCAACACCATCATAGTTGTACAATATAATGTTATAGCATCATTCTTCAAAATAATTCTTTCCAGCCACTTCTTCGCAAAATATTTGTACTTAATATTACTGTATTTAGTTTAAATTGACTATAATATCAATGTGTTAGAGACAACCCAACCTGGACGCAGTTGGACTGAAACTTTTCCTGGTGTCACTTGTGTATTTGTTTCATGGTCACTGGGTATTGTGACATGAACTGTGGGATTTTCTACAAAATCTGATTGGCAGCCTCTTTTCATTAAGTTGAAAACAGTGTCACAGCGTCCCTTCTGTGTTGCATCGGCCATGAAATCCTGTTTTATAAGAGACAAAAAGTACAAAACAATCTGAGCTGAAAAAAACAACTGTAATATCTTCAAAGGAAAGAGAAAACCAAAATAATAGTCTTTGAAACAATAAGATATGCTATTATAATTGCATAAATTGTAGAACGAGTTCATGGAAGCCATATGTTTTTAATAAGGGCAATGACAAAATATTTAAATTAGAAGTTAAACCTAATTGCCACAATGACTTTTTTCTACAAAGGACAAAACTTTTGTATGAGAAAGAGGATCTTGCACAATCAGAACAAGCTGACTTTGGAGAAAAAGGAAACTACATACTGTCACTATGTCACTAAAAAAAGTTCTGTGCTATGCTATGAGTTAGTTATAGCAAGAAAATGTCATTCACACAACATCAAAACAGGTTAGTTTTCAAACGAATCCACTGGTAATGTTATTCGGGCTAATATTTAAAAGTAGCAGCAGAAGTCAGCTTTACACTTATCTAACCTGAATTTGTTTATTACAGATGTTCAAGTTTTACCCCATACCCTACACCAAATCCCAAAATCAGCTGGACTATATCATTTCAATCCCCAGAAAGAGGAAGCTATGTACAACAGGACTGGACAGTTTAAGATGCCACCAACATAAAAAAGCCCCTGTAATAACAGAAAAGTGATTAGTAGTAGGATGATCTCAGAAGCAGCACATCCTTTGTTGCAGCAAAAGGGCAAAGTTGCCAAAATTGTGCCAACATGATCCAATGCAAAATTCCTTCCTGACCACAAATCTGATGATTAACATGATCGTGATCATGCAAAGAAAAAAAAAGACAAGATTCTTTGTATTCTTTCAAAGCATTGGTCCATCTCAGCCACTGCTGGTGACCAAACAATGGACAATCTCTGATATTTCAGAGGCAGACGGGGAAAATAAACAATCAAAAAGTGCATACGGCCAACTGTGTATTAGAGAATAGTCATCCACACCCTGAAAAGACCAGAGAAAGCCCCTGAAGAATGAGACTCGACAGGCACGTATCTTGTTTTCCAAATTCCAACTAATTTTTTTAGTCTACTTCTGATATATTTTTTCCATAACCTTCTTTAATGTAGACAACAGAGATTACTTTTTTAGGTTACTGCTGTTTATATACCCTTTTTGATGTATATATATTTCAAAAAAGGTAGATTTTTAAATGTATAAAGAATTTACCTACTCTCATTGTTATCACTAATGACTGATAGATATGTAGCATTTTCTGAAGTTCACTGTGTGCGGGCATGAAGTCAAAGCATCTCAAGTGTTGCTCAGGGCTGATTTTCTCATTAAAAACATCGTTTAGATGAAGCAGGCATGCTAAGGTGAAAGCTGCTCTGATAACTTTACTCTGGAAAATCTGTATCTGCATTAATATGGGTTTTGCCATTCCACAACCATGGATGGTGCATAGGTGAACCGGCTATCAAAGCATGGTCTAAGTGGGTTAGACAAACCCCTAGCTTCCATGAAAAACTTTCAGGATTGACGTGAGGAGTGAAGCAAGAGAAGCAGAGCAGAAGTGAAACCTGGTCAAATCTAAGCGCCTAGTTAGAAGGAGACCTACTGCAGCTCTGTAGCACTGGAAAGCTAACAAGTGCTGTTCCATGATAAATACAGATGTAGCACGATAAAACTGGGCCCTTTGCAAGACAGGACATCAGGCCACAATACTGGACCACTCCACATTGTAATCCATTATGCCATTGACACATGCCCTAATGCATTGGAAAAAAATCCCCCCCGTGCCTCTTGCCTTACTTTTCCTTATGCTTGTTTCAGACTAAGTTAATCATTCCAAGACACAGTACCTTGGGTAAAGTTACACCAGTGCCTTACATTCCTTATCTCTTCCAGGCACACCCTAAGAATTTACCTACCTCCTCTGCTAACAAAAGCTACTACAGATAACTTGCATGTGACCTTCAAGAGCATATGAGTTTGTAATTTCCATTGATATTCTTAAAAACCTTTCTCCTCTGAAGTGCTTAAAAAGGTACAGCCTTACTTGAAATCATGTAACCAACTGTTTTTTTCTGTCAAACAAAACCAGAAATTCCCATATTCTTGCAGTATGCAAAGCAATAACAGTTTCAGAATAATTCTTGCTACCTGAGATTTATCTTCTGTGATAAGTCTCAGAACTGACAGTTTCAAGTGTCAAAATAAGAAAAGTATCATTTTTTCCATTTGTGGCAGGGTCATAAGATGTGGCAGGGTTATAAGATATGGCAAAGTCAAAGTTAACTCCACTGTTAGTAAAACCTTTTGCTAAATGCAATAGGCATACGTGTATAGACTTGTTCTGATATATAATGAGGACTTAATATAAATTACTGATAAGTAATTTTGCTTTTGAAGCCAAAAACTGTTGAACTCTCAAAGCTACTACAAGTCTGCCAAAGCTGTCTACAAAGCAGATGGAATGCATTAAAAAGTTCTCACTTTATTTAAAATTACTGTAATTTTCCAAATAAAAGATTGTATTTTCTCCTTTGGAAACAAAAAATATTTCACATGATTTCTCAGGTTCTGTCTCCAGGGGTCATTTAAAGATTTTATTGCTATTTCTCACTATAATTTTCACAGTTTAAAAGTCTTCTATCTTTATAAAGATCAGAAGCAGCTAAAATATAAAGTCAAACATAAATAAGCAAAATGCCATACCTCTTGAGCACACCATCCACATTCTGGACCCAAAGCAAGACACTTTGTGCATGTTGCTGCATTTGAAGTGGCACATCTGTTTTCCTCTGCAATGAAATATGAAACCAAACATTCATGATTTATGATGATACATGGGAATTGTAAAATACCTAATTTTAAACCAAGATTTCAAAAATTACTTCACCAGATTAAGAGTGATGACAACGTATCCAAACAGAAGTAAAACAGAGCAAAGGCAGCCGGGTGAAGGAATACCTGCAGCATTTTTTTTGTATCTACAGTCTAGAACTACACGTAAGATTGAAAAAACTCCATTCTCAAGGCCAAATTTTTAAGATCCTGATTTAGCATAATTTTGAAGTGAAAGTTCATCTTTGGCATGTGCCTTGCTGATTTACTGCCTAACAGAAAAAATTTACCAGGTAGCTTATCTCTTCATAGACACTTTCCTTTTAAGTCATTTACACTTGACTGAGTTACTCATTATTCACTATGCATAGAACCCAAAATATTTTCTCACCTTCTATAAATATTCCCCCTCTGCATTTTTTGGAATGAGTAGTTTCCCAGAAGAGGCTTTTTTTTTTTTTTTTCAGGAGCAAATTCAAATTTATCCAGCATTATGTGTGTCACCGACTGCAGACACATCACTCTATACTAACATCTGCAAAAATTGTGCCTACTAACAGGTCTATCAGCAAAGTCCTTTATCTTCTTTTCTCATCTTTGTTTTATAGGTCATTGATTAAGTTTGCTTCTTTGCTATGAAACGTTGGCAGCTGGAATTGAGAAGAAGAGAGAGCTTTTTCAAGGGACTTGGTCAGCTCAACTTGAATGTCAGTGTTAGTGTATCCTTTCAGTATGTTCAGCACAAGGCTCTTGCAGGCCAGTGTGACTCTACACAAGACAGAATTCACCTGCCAAGAGCTATGAGGAAGGCACATGGTATGACTCTTCAGTGCATAGCACAGTCGTAGTGCTGTTTAACAACACTGCTTAGTGGCATATTCAGCATGGCATATTATGTGATTACAAAACATACTAGAAACAAAATAAAATTAATTACTGCATACTGGAAAGGCTATATCTCTTAACTGGTCCATCATGATAATGTGCATATCATTATAGCAAAGCAGTTTGAAGAAAGGTTTGTTTTTCATCCGAAGTTTTGGCTACATGTACTGTCTCAGATTATTTTTTCCAACCTGCAATAATGCAAACCATATATCTTTTTAGAGTAATGAAAGCAACTTCTCATAGTAAAAAGCTGTATTAGGAAAACGTGTACTAAAATATCTTTTTTTATCTTTATTTAACTAATTTCAGCTATGCATTCAAAGATGAGATGCTGTATCACATGAACAGCTAGTCCTCAATAAGTCACTCTGAGTAACTGATGATCCAAGGAACTAACCACAGCTTCCTTAGTTATTAGTGTTAACAACATAAATACCATTATCAGTATTAACATGATAGAAAAGCCCAGTACAGCACAATTGCAGCATTATACTGATAACATCTAGGTTAGTGGCAATTTCTTTAATTTCAAAGGGCAGACCTGTATTTCTATTTCATATATACTGCTGTTGACAATTTTTGCCATGCAGGCAATGTGAGAAAAGAATGTATATGAAAGGGAGAGAAACTCTCATAGATATGATAGAAACAATAAGCTGAAAAGCAGCCCAGGAAGGTGCTGGAACAGAGGGAAAACAGATTAAAGAGTGGGAGAGGTGGGCAGGGATAAGTAAAGGCGGAGTTGCTAAGGAGAGAGAAAAGAACAAGACAAAATCAAAAAGGTGTTTGCTTGCTTGTTTGTTATAAAAACACAGCAAGTTTGACTTGGATGTGAAATGACAGCAAACTCATTTGGCACTGACACAATAAAACTCTGCATTTATAAGAAGATGGCAACAGCACTTTATGTTCTGGAGTCTGAAAGAGGAGACCTGGAGGCCATAGAAAAAGTTACCACAAACCGCAGGAGGACGAGAGTGGGGATTCCGGGTAGTACCAACATGCACAGGGTTGTAGAGCTTGCCACAGACCCCTTTGTAGGCCAGTATTGGTAAAGCACAAAGACATAGGATGAAAAGTTGTTGAAGGAGTAAAAATAAAAGGAATGTAATTATTCTTGGCACAGAAACAGCACTCCCATCTTCAACTGGATACCAAAGGTGTCAGAGATGAAAGACATTGCAAGAAAAAGAGAATAAAGTGATGGATTCAGTAAAAATGTCAAAAGACAAGGAAAGATAAGAATTGCTGATGTGCAGCATAACAGTGGTTAAAGACCACCATGGGGCAAATCAGGGAGGAGATGACATGAACTTTAAAGTTACCAATCAAGTTAACATCCACCATTAGAGACAGAGCTGTTCTGGTAAGAACAAATAGTTGACAGGAAGAAATGAGAGACCTCTGTATCTAGCTATACAGATAAGGAATAAGTCAAATTAATTCCCGGTCATGGTAATCAGTAAACCAAAGCATAAACCAAATAATGAGTATGTCCTAATTAATTTCCTGAGACTCCTTTCTTAAAATCTATAACCCTATCTGCATAGCACAGGCAATGTACACTCCCAGATTCTCACATTTCCCCAAATTAAATGCCATTGAACATGTACCAAAACATCCATCTTACTGTAACGTGCATGTGCTAAAAAAAAAAAAAAAAAGCATGTGTCTATCACTGGAACAACTGTGCCATATTTCCAGATGCATCAAAAAACTAATGAAAAAATAACTGCCTCAATTTTTTTTCTGTATGGTTAGTTTATTGAATCTATTGAAACTTGATTTAGTTTATTAACACACTCTACCTGGTAAAATACAGGGGAGGGCATCTTTCTAAACTGCTAAAGCAGAAGAAAAGATCTCAAAATCCAGTTAGGGTTTTCAATGTGATCACAGCAGATGAAATGCTTTTAAAAAATGAGATATACAGTATTGCTGGATGCAAAACTTTTTGCTGATAACTCTGAAGTCTCAAGAGCTCCATTTTCGCAACATGAAGTCACAGATTGGCAATTGACAAGATTGGTACCATTGGCTCAAAAAGTTGATTTTTTTGGAATAAAGAGAAACTTGAAAAAGGTTTACTAGTGCCCAAGACACATTCTGGCTACATCACTACTGTAGTTCCCAAGTACATAGTCCCTTATGGCAGTAACATTTACGGACACGCTTTCATTCACCAAATATTTATTATTTAGCTATAAGCCTACTCTAAAATCGTAACTGATTTAGTATAAATTTCTCAGTTTCTTTTAAAAATCATATGCTAAAGCAAGAAACATTTTTTTTATGAGTTGGCTCAAAAAGTACTGAGATTTTTCCTGCCACTTCACCAAAAACAGAGTCCAGACAAGACTGAGTTACTGTTCAGCCAAAGCTAAGGGCAAGTTTCTACTGGCTTAGTTATAACTGATGTATGCCAAAAGGTATTTTCAACAAGGGCCAAATTTTGTGCTGGGAACTACACAGGCATATGCATATAATAAAAAGTGAGTGCAGCAGGTTAAACTGCAGTTTTCCAGTCTCCTCCACAAAATACAACCATGCTCCAACCACTGCAGCTATTTACAGTCACACGTGTGGCAAGCCTTAACTCAGCAACAAGAGGGATGGATCAAGGCAAGACAAAAATCATATATATTATAATCATATCCTGCCTCCCTGTTATGAAAATAACTTTATCATGATCAGAGATGGAATAACAGTAATAAACACTGGGGTCTGAGAGAGGATGTTAAATGGGTTTTCAAACAGACAGCATTTGTTCAAGTACAGCCAAGAATTCGGATTTATATCAACTTCACTGTTGGTACATGTTTGTGCTGTTTTTGGAGGGTATACCATTTGCTTTCTTAAAAAGAGAAAGACAAAATATAACTAGCAGCTTATACTCCCTGATCATGGTCCTCAGACTGTTGAACACTAGTTAAGGGAAGAAGATCCAAATTTATCTAGCTTCTACAGAGTTTTTCCCCTTAAATTCTGCATCCACTCTTGTCCAAGGACAGCAATCAGCCAGGCTGTCCCTTTCCACATACAATGTGGCCTTCAGTAACTTGCGTGTAGCATCACTTCTGAGGACAGTTGCAGCTTTTATGCAGTATACTGCAGTTACATTCACCTTTCAGTCTTCAGCAGCTAAGCAATGTGACTCCTGCAGAGGGGACAGCCAGTAACTGTCCCAGCTAACACACCTTCTCAATTCACTCTGGCTGAATGTGCACATACAAGGGAAAATATTGTAAAAATGTTACAGAGAGGAAATTTTTTCCGTGATTATTGTGTCTGACACTTACTTGCTCAGATTACAAGGAAAACATGAGTGCCTATGCTTTAACAGCCAATCCTAAAACCTAATCCTGGAATTAGGGTTTCCCCCCCTCCCCTTTTTCCAAACAAGCACTAATTCTCTCTACCCTTTGTGCACAATGCAGTGCTTTAGAAACATGCTTTCTCACCACCACTTTTTCCAAGAGAGCTACAAGGTATGCCTCAAAATCAGCTTTAAGAGGTACTCACCCTTGCACAGAAAAGGAGATTTCAACTTGAATATTGTACATCTATGATGCTTTCTAATAAATTCCTAAGATTACTTGAGCAAAAAATATCAGACAACTTTTCTTCCCTCTCCCTTTTTTCTATTACATGCTGGATTTGTTAATTGGTTTCACTTCTCCATCAATGGTTGTCCACTTCAGTTTCACTATTCAGACAGGAGCTAAGCTGTACAGTGATTTGAAAATATCATTTATCAGCAAGAGAAGCAGCAGTAAACTAAAACTCAGCATGCAAGAGAAACATGTGTTTGCTAAGAAAAAGAAGATGTGTAAAAGAAAGGTGCAAAACATGACTGGCACTGTTAAATCCTGAGCCCTGGAAAAATACTTCTGTAAACCTGGCAAGTAAGTAAAAACAACTTTCCATTAAAACAAACAAGAAAAAAACCCCAACCAAACCCAAACCAAAAAACACCCTGGACCTTCTTTTTCTACTAGTCATTCAAAATAAAATATTAATAAAGTGTTACAGTGTTCCTAAAAAGAAAAATGGAGTATCCTGGAAGAGATAAACCATAATGTGGTTACAGAGAAGATAAGAGAGATAAATAAGACATAAATAAGAAGTATATGTACACATCTGGATAAATGTAGCGGAAAACATCACTAGTGAACAAGTCCTGATGACTGATATGGGCTCCCATTCCTAACTCTTGCCAACACCCTCCTGTTAGTTTCGGGGTTCCCAATTAATCTGCATTACCATATGAACACAGTACCTTATGGACATGAGGGGCATAACTAAGAGCTACAGAAATGATTTAAAACGTCATCAAAATGCAAAGTAATGCATCAGGCTGCCTCATGGTGTGAGAGTTTGTGCCTTTGCAAACTGCAGCAAGATAACCAAGATCTTCCTTTTTTTCACATTGTGCAAGCTATGAGTGATGACACTGGAGAGAACTGATGCTGGATATCAGCTGAACAAGGCAAAGGGGGAGGAGGAAAAGGGGGAGACCTCTGTCAACACAGCATTAGGAAAGGCCTGGCAGAAAAGGACAGTCATAGCTGATACTGAAGGACAGCAAATGTACCAAAAGCCTCTCGTGTAATGGCACATGGAGATGCGAGTTCCCAAGCAGTGTATGGAGATTTCCATAATTAGAGAACGATACAGATCCTAGGCTTCAAGGAGGTGCTCCTGACACCTCTCTGAGCCTACATGTGTCTGTGTTAGCCTCATCTCTCAGAAAAGTTCCATCACTTATATGAATATTGCACATCATTCAAGAGGAAAACTTGGGAGAACAGAAGCCTTATACAGATACATACAAACTCAAGATTTTCATATATATATATGTATCAACAGAGAGGATTTTGTTGCTTTGTCTGAAAGATGCATATAGCAGCATTTTGTAAAAGGTACTACCCAAAATAGCTACTGGTACAGCAGTTAGTACTCACAAACACAGCATTCAAACCACAGCCTCAAACATGACCTTGACTGTGGGAGACAAAGCTATTGACTACTCCAGGCTGATTTTTTTCCCAAGCCGCAATACAGAATGAAAACAAGCAGTGTAACCTTGAAATTTTTCACAACACACAATTTTTGTTTCTCAGCCAACTTTACTTGTAGCCTCTCCTTTCTATGAAACTTCCTGCTTTTACGGGAGATGGTTAAATTTTGTTGATGCAATCCATGCCTGCAAACAATGAGTCAAAGACTATTTGGTTTCTGAAACCAACCTATTCTGCCTCTTGCAAATAAAAACATACAGGATAATTTACTCTGATTATATCCTTAGAAGAGAGTAATTTCCCACAGCCATTAGCTTTTATGGCACAGGTTTGATGGTCCTGTTTGCACAGCTTTGCACCAATAAAAATGCAAAGCACATGGATCCAGAGTGCTTAAATCTTTTTTTATTAAATCCCTTGATTTAAAGGGAACTTCAGGATGCACAGAGCTGTGTTAATTCCCTTGTTTCCTAGGAGGGAACATGGGCATGGGAATCATTATATGCTAGTCATTTCCAGCTGCTAGAATCTCCCTTGGAGTTGGCCAGCTTGGATACAGTCATGCTACTTGAGCAAAGCCTGGAACGGCTACTGCTGTATTTCATTGCTAATTTAATTTCTTGTGTATTAGTAAGCACTGCTAGCAAGTCATCAACAACCTAGAATGGTCAGTATATTCCTGTGTATACTATAAAGTCTTTACCTAGATATGAGGTCATGATGAATATAAAGGTAGACATAAATGACTATTTTTTGCCTGTTTAAGAAGTTCAACCTTGAATAAAAGACAAGTCCAAGCTCTATCTCCCACCATCTTCTATAGCTCCACCTCCTCAAGCCAGGCCCTCAACTTTGCATTGTCTCGCTCATCTACCCCTCTGTTGCATACCTAGTCTTCACCAAATTGCTGCTTTCTGCCCCGTAAGAGCACTACCTCTTCCTGGCACTGTGCCTTCATTTGCAAACCCAGAAGTTGTGCAGATAATGGGCAACAGCTCAGAGCTATTTCTTCCCAAGGAGTGTCACCACAGATCACCCGATCCACCGGCTCTTAATCCATAGCAATGCAAACAGCTCACTTCACTTATTTTTATCTGCGTACATTGTGAGGTGGAACAAACTGACTCTGCCTTTCAGACCATAATTCTCAAAGATGAAAACCTAATGGAAACAGTCCCTCAATTCTGAAACACAAAATGATAATCAAATTGTGCTTCTACAGAAGTTTTTATTGGAAACAAACCAAAAGCCCCAAACTAAAACCTGTGCGTGTGTGTATATTAGGAAGACATGCCAGAGTTAAAACAAAACATGGAACACATAATACATAGTTTACACTCACAATGGTAAAACCTTAAGAACATTAAATAAAAGCTAAGACTAGTATCAGAGAGGATACCACCAGTCTTTAAGGACTTGTGGTATGTAGTGCACAAGTTTGGGAAGAGCATTTATTCAGCAGGGCTATTTTAAAAATGTTACTGCTTTCTGGAATACAAAGTGTTTGGTATTTGTTATTTCAGTAATTAGCTTTTCAATAGGGTTTTCAATCTTCAAACATGGTTATAGGCCCTGAGACAAACGGAACGTGGTAAAAACTTTCTGAGATTTTCTTCTAAATTATTTTTGTTACTTTTATGGTCTTTGAATGCAGAAACAGTAAGATGTCATATTTTAATTAACAGTGTGATAACACAGCACAAAAGACTTAAGATCCTATTTGATCATTAACAGCTGAATTAAAAGTCCTTCAAAGTCAAGTTAAACTACAGTGCTTTTCCGAATATATAGATCAAAAATGGATGAACACAAAGATCTTCTACGAGAATACTGAGAAATTAGTTTCTCAAATAGGAGATACATGCATTGTTCACAAACAAAAAAAAGAAGAAACACAACCATACCTGCCTAGGAACAGACACTGGCCAACCTCTATTTCAGGTTTATATAAGCCTGTTAGGTTTTTATAATTTGGGGGCAAAGATTACACAAAACATAGCCGCAGGCTATAAAATATGCAGACTGGCATACTAACTACAACCACTGGCGCACACATACTGTTTGAATGCAAGCTTCTGCTTGCGCTTCTGCAAGGAAGTATTCGCGGATGTGTATGGTCTGCAGGTGCAGTTTAAATGCTCTGTAAGGGACAGCCTTCAAACATGTAAATTCAAGATTTTAAACAGGTAGTGGTTTATTTAGTGTTCTGAAGTAATGCCACATTTCTGACAGTGAAAGGTGATCCAACAGTTTTGCTTAGATTGGAAGAGCATGCTTGCTGATGTCATTAGTTTTATTTAGGTCATTTTGCATCATTTGTGCCAGAGTGTAAACTGTCTCAAGTTTTCTTATTTCCTGAGAGTCCTGTTTGTTCAAGAAGATGGGATCTTAGTTCAGCTTTCCAGCAAGAAGCTCACATCTGAAAGAAGCAAGTTGTCCTCAGAACAGTACTAACCCGTCACCCTACAGAGATGAAATGGAAATAAATTGTACAGTAGAGCAACTGGAATTCACTTAGCCTAATTCCCTTGAACACCACGAAGAGAAGAGAATTTATTTTGGAAAGGGCAGTTACTGGTTTAATCAGACTTGGACTACTTTTGTGATGCCACCATATCTCATGCAGCTGTATTCATAACACAGCTACAACAGCAGCAAAATACCAAAAATACTTAAGTTTTCACGTTTTGAACCTAATGAAATACTGCTGCTAACAACTTAATTCCTAAGTGAGGGGGCAGAGAAGGGGCCTGAAGAAAAATAAAAATATCATTCCATCTACCTGAAACTACACGATTTCTCACCTCCAATAATTATAGTTAAAATCTCTGTCTTAATATCTTTTGATAATTACAAATATTTCAGACTCATTACTGTCACCATGGGTAATAGCAGGCATATGACAATGAAGTCATGGGAAGCACAGAAACATATGAAGAAAAAAGTCAATTACGAGCTTTGAAAACTTTTCAATTTAGGCAAATATAGCCTCAGCTAGAAGTTGCTTTTTTGGCAGCTTTCTAATGCTGTAAATTCCGATCATCCTGAAACACATTTTGCTCAAGGGGTTATTCTTGTTCTGCCACCAGAACAAGGGGGAATCCTGAATGGCTGGCAAGAAGCTTACTTTTCTTCTTGAAGAAAGGTTCCATTACAGTGGACAGTGAACTAATTCATTAGAGTCCTACTTCCTTCCCAAAAGCTAAACTAAATAGCCTAAGTCCATTTATGTAAACTGCCAAAAGAAAAAAAAAATATCCCTTAATAAAGTTCAAGTGCTTAGAGAAGAATAACAGACCATATCCTATTTTGTGCATCATAAATTATGTCTATTTAAGCAGATCAGAAAGAAGTATTACATCTTTCCACTGGTTAGACAGAAGTCAGCAATTAGTAATGGATACATACAGGAGCTTTGAAGATAGATTTTGCTGGAAAGGAGGACATAAGTAGAAAGAGAAGCACCAAGGCCTTAAGAATTTGCTTAGGAAAACCCACAAAAGTTTATTAACACAAAGGATTTTATATTCTTCTCCAGAATTTTGTTTTCAGAACATTCAACTGGATAAGACAGTTTTCTACCAAAATGTCTGCACAACTAGTTACAGTAAAAGCATAGGATAGTTCACATACATGATTCCTGAAAATAGATGATTTTCATGTCATTAATGTATTTTAAGAACACTGAGCAAACTTTAAAGCTCAAGACACAAAGCCATTCCGCTTGTCCTTTTTACCCTGACAGACAGAACTCATTAAATCCCAATCACTAAGATACACCTATCCTTATACTAAAAAAGTATGAGTTTGCTATATGTAGTTTTTAAAATATACATTGGTGATAAATAAAATAATTCATGTACATAGTGTAAATTTTATTTGTACAATATGACTAATGTTTACTATGTCAGGCCTTTTCAAAGAAATGAGATTCCTAGCTTCTAAGGACTTACTCCCCAAAACAGTCATGATGAATCTGATTTTCTGAAAAAGTCTTGATAAATATCAATGTCAATTTACACAATCTGTAAATTTAATACTTTATGTTTCTCTTCTCATACCTCCTA
This sequence comes from Phaethon lepturus, assembly GCF_000687285.1. Classification (NCBI taxonomy): domain Eukaryota; kingdom Metazoa; phylum Chordata; class Aves; order Phaethontiformes; family Phaethontidae; genus Phaethon; species Phaethon lepturus. Next base: position 88,108 of record NW_010526979.1, read on the forward strand.
CTGTAGATTAGTAAGTAATATAAATTATCCCAAATTCAAGACACAGTTAACAAGGACATGTCATCATGAGTTCTTTCTAGGGACTTGAAAAATATTACCAGCATTTATGCATTTTGTGAAGTATAAGGCAGATATAATCTGATGTTTTAATGTCCTCTTGTTGAACATAAAACCAGATGAAGACTTATTTGATGAAGATTTTCTTAAACTTCCATAAAGTTCACATTCTGACATCTTTTTGATGCTCTGGGAGAGGTAAATTAAACTTAGGGTGTACTTTCATGGAAAATCAAATTTATTCATTCAGGCGTCTTGACTAATGGGGTATAATTCCTGCTTGCTCAGTTATTGCAGCTCCAGCCCTTGAAAATTTAAGGACCAGAAAAGAAGCTACTGCGTCTTCAAACTGCTATACAAAATATTCCTGC
>NW_010526979.1:88566-92272 GCF_000687285.1 Phaethon lepturus
CAACTTCCTTCAGCAACAGCATGTCCTAAGTGACACAGATCCAACCTTCCAGGAGCACCAACAGCTATTGCTCCTCTAGTTGGTGAACTGCCCATCTCCTCTCTTTTCCCACTCTCATCCCATCTCAAACATCTGTTGCATGGAAACATCGTAAATACTATACACGCAATCACCAGTATCATTCAACTTGCAAAAACCATAAAATAAAAAAACCCTACCACATAAAACCCCTGAAGAGATATGAAATTGCAACAGATTACGAGAAGTGTACAATCTGCAAAGCAAATTTATGCATACTATTGGCATAATATGGTCTTTGGGCAATGTGCAGATAAACAAACCTCCCCCGCACTGTTCCTCAGAACTGCGACCTACAGCCATCTCAAACACCCAGGTTGGCTTTCCTGAAGATGGTCCAATACCCCTAGGGAGCAGATCACACACGCAGACTCAGGAAATTAAAAACGGATTTACTCTTCTCCTTGGATTGTTTTAAGCCCTAGCAAAAGCAGAACTGTCTGAGTGCTGAGTATCCCATACAAGACAGCTTCTTCCACTGAGCCCCAAAAGGAAATAGGCCAGCACAGAAGACAAATCAACAGACAAACACCAGTGAAAGCTATCACGATGTATCATTTATTTCAGACTTTTATTTTGTGTGTGTGTGCAGGGACATTTCCTGACCACCTCACTTCAAAATCAGCTCTTCCATGGGTGGTTTGAACGACTTTTCCTATTCCTTTGAGAAGTAACAGTAATGATTTATGAAACTTTCTAACTAGAGGGAACACACATAAGAATCTGACATGACAAGACTGGCAAAACAACAAAGACCCAGATGAGGGAACATTCATGAGTCTGTTTGGCATCAGAAGTCATGCTATTGGGATAAATCAACTAACAGTTGTCCCTGCTGTGATCACAGATCATCTACATTTCCAAAACCCCTAACTGGTCTTTCCAAATGACAATCTGAAGAAGACTGAAAATACCAACTTTTAGACGGTCAAGAGATCTGTCAACCATGACTATGTAAAACAGAATTGTTGTGTGACTGCTCTCCAATGCTTAAATTAGGGATAAAGATTTTCACCCCATCCCATCCTAGTGTGCACATCACAAGTAGACTCTTTACTTGAGCTTCATACAGGAATGACTACCTAGATATTTCTGAAAGCATCACATATCTTAGTTTACAAATTTTAATATATGTAGAAACTGTTTTTGAGACACTGCTGAGATTTGAACCATGTCCTCTGTTAACCTTGACCAATTAATCATTCCTTAGTATTTAAGCCCTACATATTCCATGTGCTTATACAGCAGATAAAAACTAGACAGTTTCAACAGTTTAGTTTCTGAACAAGGCAAGGGAACTGACTGTCTCCACTGAGCATTTACACAACTTATTAACACAATGCATACACAGTGCTCTTGCTGTGGAATCCAGCTTTTATTCAGTTCAGTGGTTTACATCTTTAGGAGTTTGTCAGGTTTTAGTGTTCAAATATAGATTTGGGATCTGTAGAAAACACTGTAGAACTAGCTCCATTCTTCTGTCAGGTATTTGTTTTAGTTGGCTTAGTGAACTTCAAATTTCCTTTGCTGAGACTTAATGAACAAGGAACTCTTTGTAGAAGGAGGTAACACTAACCTTTTTATCTGAGCTTACAGAACCTTTAATTTGGGACCTGCAAATTTACAGCATTTTGAGGTTTCCCTTTGCGCTCCTTGTAACTCCAAACCCAGGGCCAAATTCTACCTTTACTTACCCCCAAGCAATAACTTGCATCTCAAACTGTAGTTTGCAGAACAAATACCTCAGGTAGCATCAAGCTGTCTATTTTTCAATTAGAAGAGCCACAAGTACTCCAACAAGAATGAATAAACTTGAGTTCTATGTGCATTTCATATTAATTCCAGTCTCTTATAGAACTGGACATTCAATGCAACAGACATGCAGGTTCTGCCAACTCTGAACATAAATAGACTGAACTTGCTGATGGCACAGGAACAGCATGATGCTCTTCTCCATGCTCAGCACTGTCAATGCAGGAGCAAAGAGGAGTGGCTGCTTCAACAAAGCTGTGCTGCCAAATAGTTGCACGTGGAGCTGCTGCCCAGAGTCTCTCTCTTGGAGCAGCCTGCAGAAGTTCAAAGAATCCAGGTGGTGTTGCTCTGGCTGATAGAGCTATCACAACCAAAAGTAAAAAGCACACAACAACAAAAGCATAATAATAACAATAAAAAATTTCATGTGTTCATTGACAGAAAAGGAAAACAAAACACTCTTCTTGCTTCAACTATGTCTCTAGCCTGTCAAGTGATTATGTATGAAGGAAAGAATTCAGTGTGACTTACAGCTTTCATGAATTAGCAGAGCTTTCAGATGAAGAGGAAAAAACAAGGTCTATCAGAGTTACGGTCTGCCCAATCTGGGAGCTGTTGTCACAATAAACGTGTAACCCATGATGTATCACCCATGTATATTTTCACTATCAAGCACAACAAAGAGAGCAAGCATCCTTTGGCGCAAAAGCTCCATACACAATCTTCCCATATGGAATTCTGTTCTGATGCATTACTCGCACTAGTGTGTACCCAGGAGCTACCCTCATGAGCAAGCACAACACTGCACTCAGGCACAGAACTATCCTCTCCATGAAGTTTCAATTAGCCTTTCAACTCAATTACACTGCATGAAAAAGAATCTGGGATACTAAATACAAGATGTCATGTTTCATAAGAAATTTAATAATATTATATTTCATTTTTCCTATTGACATTTAGTTTGGTTTTGAATTCAAAATATGAAGCCAAGAAAGCAAAATAAATTATCCTATGAAAGTTAACAAATTATTCCATTGTTTTTAATAGCACTGGGCAAATCCCACTGAATTAGGCATGAATTTGACACATATGCAATAAAGGACTTAAGACTAATACATTGTTCCCATTGTAAATCTTATTTTTAGAAGTTACATGTTAACATTCAAAATTAACTCCAGGCTTAAACTTGAAATATGCAATTATTCCACAAGGGGTAAAAATAAATAAGGTGACTGACAACTTGATCTGCTTTTCTGACCACTACTAGTTAAATAAGATCCTTTATGAAGTACTTGACTAACCTGATAGCTCTGTCTGATCAACTGCTCTGTACGATCTAAGGTACATTCGCACAAACTCCTCTGACCCTGCATGCATCAAAACTGATGTCCAGGGGTTTGGGAAGCCCTTCCACAATTTCAGGTGTTACCCACATTTTCCAGAGCCTTTCCCCTCCCCCTCAGTACCGCAGCTCCCGGGGAACTGTCAGCGTATACGTTACCCCAAATTAAAGAGAATCTTCCCGTAACTATATCCATTTTAAACCGTGCCACTAAACGCCATAGAAACGATGTAAAAAAACAGTGTTTTCATTCCTAAGAACGGTCCGTCCGCAGTTCGTGACCCCCCGGGGGGTCTGTGTGCCGCTTCTCGGAGGCTTGCAGGAGGTGCGAGGGCAAAGCAAGAGCCGCAGCACCCAGCTGTGCGACACTCCCGGCGCGCTCCCCCCGCTCCCGGGGAGCTGCCACGGCTCCGAAAAGGCTGGACGCCCCCGGGATGGACACTGAAATCACGGGCTCGCACTAGCGGTACTGAAGCAGTGTGAAGTTTGGGCAGGGGCCGCCCGCTCCAGCCCGGCTCTCCCGGCAGGTACCCG
>NW_010526980.1:0-882 GCF_000687285.1 Phaethon lepturus
GCGAATGGGATATATGTGCTAGCAGGTAATGTGAAAAAGAAAGTAAAATGCTATGTGAAATAGGGAAAGGTTACATTAGGAAAAGTGATGAAGAGGAAGATGTACAGTTGCTGGTGGGACCGGAGAAAAGATCTGTGCCTCCCGATAAGGGCCGGAAGAGTGAGAAGAATGACGATGGTAGCAGTAGTAATGGCTACGACTCCCTGGAGCATTTCAGTCCTATATCGGGAAGAACTAGAGCACAACACCCTATAATACAGGCTCCTCTGAGGCAGGCAGTAGGACCTGAAGGATTACTTGTGTTTGTGCAGGTACCTTTTTCTACCTCAGATTTATTAAACTGGAAGGAGTCAGTACGATCATACAGGGAAAATTCAGAAAAAATGCAGAGTGGCTATCATTCTAAATCACAATCCCGCATGGGGAGACATGCAAACCCTGCTGAATTCCTTCTTTACTCCTGAAGAAAAATGATTAGTGTTAGACAAGGCCCGGGAGGAAAATGCAAGGCAAAATCAGGGTGATCCTGAGCCATTTCTACCTAACCAAATTGGGACCCTAATAGGTCAGGGGGTCGTGCAATGATAAAACAATATCAGGAATTGATTTTGTATGGAATTCAGCACGGAGTACCAAAACAAAGAAATATATCGAAATCATATGAGGTCAAACAGGACCTTACTGAAAACCCCTCAGCTTTCTATGAGAGATTGTGTGAAACTGCTAGAAAATGGACAGATTTAAACCCGGAAGATGAGAATAACAAATTCATGTTTAATATGTTATTTATTGGACAATCCGCCCCCGATATAAGGAAAAAGTTGCAGAAAATGGAAGGGGCTGGAGGCATGTCGGGCTCACAGTTAATTGAGAACACCTATA
>NW_010526981.1:0-2142 GCF_000687285.1 Phaethon lepturus
TATGAGAGCTGCCAACAATAAAAGATTACCCCCTACAACATGGTAACCTGCAGTGGTCATGAAGAGGCAGTAGATGCAGCAGCAATATGGTGACAGGCAAACAGCTTGATGGCAAAACAGCTGGAAACTGCCTTAGAGGGAAGAGATCAGTGAGGCCAGCAGCTGGAGTGCTGTAAACCTAGACAACGACCTACGGAGACATTACAGCTAGCTGCCTCGGCTGATGCTCCAGCTGTAGGAGGAGGCCTGGGTTCAGGGTTATTGGAAGTGTGCACTGCGCGCTGGTAGTGACACTACTCAGACTGTCAGTTTTTTAAATTGATATTTTATTACATTTGCCTTTTTTCTTCAATAATGTTCCATATATTTGCAGTCCTTTGTTCAAAATCTTTGCCTGTGAGGGAACACAGTTGGTTTTAGAGTGTCCTGCTGGTTACTGATACGCCTTGGGCTCCTAGCTCCTGATCCAAGCTTAAGCCAATATAATTTACTGAAACCTCCACAACATTGAACTCAGCCCTTTTTAAGGCCTATAAGTGTTTGCCAGAACACAAACATGTAATTTTTTTTTTCATTTAACAGCTTGATCTACAATGACTAAAATATTATGATTAAACTGCTATTGCTTGTGCAATTGCACAGGCAGTATAAGTGCCAGAACAGTAACCTTTATTTTTTAAGTAACATTAAATTGCCACAAAAATCCAAGTTGTTTGGGATCCATTCAGCTTGTAATGTACCATAGAAGTTTCTTGCCAGCAGATTGTTTAGTGGGAGGCTTGATAGTAATTGGAAAATATGCTTTTGAGTTCAAAATTGGTAGGGGTTTTTTTGTTTGCTTTTGTCAAACAGAATCTCAGCAACAACTGGAATTACAAAATGCATGTTTTGGCTCATTCAATTCTTACTGTTGACTGGGCTTGTGAGTATTGTGGAGATTCTGGGAAGAATAATAATAGCTTTACTTGTTCTGACTGTTTTGATTGCTAGAGTGTTCTGCAAGGGATCCTAGAGAGTTCACAGGCTGTGCAGGGTCTCAATAGAATTTATGTGCTGCACAGGATCTCTTCTTCTTTGGTGAAGTGCCTGAATTGTCACTAAACTGTTGCAAAGCTTGTCAGGAAGAATGTACTTGCAGAGTGTATACTCTCCACAGAAGCAAACAGCTGCAATGTGGATTTCATAGCTTATATAGGATGAAAGGAACCTGTAATAGTTAGAGTAGATAGAATAGAGTGGCTTCATATATATTTGGCAACTCTGAAGAGATATCTGGGGACAAGGCTGGTTCATCGCTACTTCAGAAATGCCTCAAAGTCCCAAACAGTTAGAAAGTTTGCCACATAAAATAGCGTGTGGCCAATCTGTAAAATTAAAGGGCTGGTTTCGGCCCCAAAGACCTTAACATTTATATACTCAGTGAGAAGCAGCACTTGGACTGAACAAGCAGGTGGTGGAAATGTGGTAGAACAGCAACACCTTTATCAGTCCCATCAGCAGCTGCAGCACACCAGCTCTCAGCCATGGTCACAGACTGACATCTCAGGCAGATGTAGTCTTTTTTACCAAAGGAGAGAGACCCACAGTATCTAATACAATGATGGAGCTTCTGAGGTTCTTGGGATCCAGAAGGTATTTTGGCTCAGTAGCTTCCGTGGTTCTTGACATATGGAAGAATTTTGGCTCTAGCAGCCTCTGACCAAAATTCATGGCATAAAAATAAATAACTTTCCCATTTATACATCCCCATCACATTCATAGCAGGACTTCCAGCGTCTTAACTCTCACTCTCCAGACTCAGCAAAGGAGTCCTTGTTCCCTAGAGCAAGGTGGCCATATTAATATTTCCTATTCATCTATTTCCCAGATAAACTCCACACATCACAGGATCACTGTTGGTCACATATACTGACTAGCCAACCCAGAAAGAGTTCCAACATGTTTCTGTCCAGCCCTTATGTAACAGAAACCAACATCACTATATTTTCTCTCTTCATACAGATTTGCCATCTAATCACATACAAATAGCTATATAGTCCAGTCCCCTCCACTGCATTATTCTTTGCCATAGGTCAACAAATGCTTCATTCTTCAAAGCAATAACTAGACCATGTAGAATTAGACTTCAGTTGTTGCTCAGCA